>NC_081545.1:21686564-21809085 GCF_901000735.1 Corylus avellana | reverse complement strand
AATTGCATAGCAAGGTTTACTATGGAGTCAGAGTTAATTGCCTTGGAGAAGGCAGAAATTGAAGATGAATGGCTAAGAACCTATTGGTTAATTTATTTGTCTTTATAAGCTAACACAGTTCCACCTATGTGTTTATTGTGATTTTCAGGCTGCCAAAGCTCGAGCAAATAATTTATAATAAGAAAGTGCACAATATTGTGAGGCAGCTTATTGAGACCGGTATATGTCCATGGACTTTGTGAGGTCATAAAAGAATTCTACAGATTCTTTGACCAAGCCACTAGCAAGAAGGCTAGTGAGAGAAGCATCGAGGGGGATAGGACTGATACCCAAATCATGACACTGTGATTGATACCCAACCTCTGTGATTGGAGATCCCATGAATGAGGTTTAATGGGAAACGAAGTCACAAGTGAAATGAGATATGGTACTGTCAATTTATGTTTATTAACTATCTTGTTGAAAAGATTAGTTATGAGTCCATCCCTATGGTGTAAGACAGTACAAGATGCAGAGTGATTAAGGATGAGCTTAAAGCTCTTAATGGATCCATAGTCCCTACCTGTTGGGATGGGGTGTTCCCTGCACACACTCTTGATGGATACCACCTATATGAGTGTGGAGTTGCTATCTCCTATGAGACTTGGGTAGGTCTCTAGAGCGCTCATGAAAGCCATTTTATGGTGTAATAACAAAAGATGCAGAGTGAGTAAGGATGAGTTTAAAACTCTTAATGGGTCCATAGTCCCTACTTCTTGGGATGGGATGTTCTCTGCACACATTCTTGATGGACGCCACCTATGTGAGTGTGGAGGTGGTGCCGCCTCCTATGAGACTTTGGCAAGTCTCTAGAGCACTCATGAAGCCCAGAGGCGCATGGCCTGTATAAGGCGCCAACCCGCTATAGAACAACCCAATTTTCTTGATTTGATTTGATTTGACTTTTTGTTTATTTGATTTGATTTAATTTTTTGTTTTTGGAGAAAGTTATGTGGATGATAAGTTTGTTTAACTTGTGGATTTGGTTAAAAGAGTTTAACTCTACCATGATTCATTAAGTTCCTACTTATTTATCCTAGGTGGTTAAAACCTTCGGGTACCACATCGATGCATGCTTTCAATCTCCTTTATTTTATTGTTTGTAACATGTGGGGGATTGTTGTAATATATGTGTGTTACAAACAAATTGTTTTCTTGTTTTCTTTTTCCATAAGCCCTTTTATTCTTTGTTTGATATTTGCTAGTGGCTTCTTTGAGAAATAATTTTTTGTGACCGTTTGGTGATTAAGGGCATTGAGTTTCTCCATACGTTGATTTTCACTTTTATTGTTTCTATTGATTTTCACTTTTATTGTTTCTAGCCGTTGGCCATTAACAATTCCATGGTTTTAATTGTTCAACAGTTTTGACCTTTGACATTAACAAGGTCTAATGATTTTTTATGGTTTCCAAGCATTTTTTACCGTTTGGTCATGAAGTCATTCAAGGCTTTGGATATTAAAAGATTCTCTTTAAGAAGGAAAACGTGAGCTTCATTTCTATATATTAAGCCAACCTTCTTGTCAATATAACATACACAAAAGAGCATTTGAGATATATATATATATATATATATATATATATATATATATATATATATATATTATTTCTATGTTTTCAATTATGTATTTGTTGTTCTACAAGAAAAGATTTGGGTTGTTCTATTACTCTTCGTTATTGGAAGTGCGTCCTTAACGAAGGTAGACGCTATAGTCTAATCCTGGGAGGTTGCGTGTCAAATGATCCGATCACACCGAGTTATTCACTCCGGGAGGCACGAATCAACCTTTAAGGACAACGCTCTTGCGTGATTCTATAGCATTGTGAGATCTTTCCATACTCTATTTTCATCTATTGTATTTTATTTATTTTATTGTTAATATTCATATTGTAATTATTTTATATCAATGAGAATTTGTGCACCATCCAAAATTATTTTCAACATCCACGTGAACCCCTCTCCCAAATTCCAAACTTCCCAGCTCAATACAACTTCCATTCTCTCAAATTCGAGTGTCACCTGACCTAAGAACTTCACCAAATTGATCAGTTGGAAATACCCGACAAGGATTGAATTCCAAAGAGACAGATTGTTACTTATAATTCTCTCGAATACCCATCTAGATTCAGTTAAAATACCAAAATTTGCTCAGCAATTCAGGAGCTTAGAGCCCTGAAAAATACTGTCTCCGAGCCCCTTAGCGAAAATGCAAGCATGGAGTTAGAGAAAACATCTGAACAATTATCCAAGAAAGAAGCAAATTTCTTTGATATAGGCGGAGATTGAGAGAGTTGCTCTTTGCTACTTGTGGTAACGTAAATTGATTTGAGGTTTGGTTGATACTATTGGGTTGTTGTTGTCGAGAGGTGGGGAGAGAGACGAGCGAGAGACACAGATAGAGCAACGGTTAAAGACATCAAAAAAAAAAATGCTCAGTAGCAATACGACGTTGTCTTACAGATTTTGAAGAGAATTTGCGTTGATTTGTAGATTTTGAAGATAATTTGATGAGGTGGGATTACGACAGAATGCTGAGCAAATTTACGTAAAAAGCTTTCTTTATTTTAATTATTCATTTTTAAATTACTTACATTTGGCGTTTTAATTGTCTCATTTAGTTATTTATATATTTTTTAAAAAAAAAATTCAAAGATTTGTTTATTATTTATTTATTCATTCCTTAAAAAGAGAAACAAAAAAAAGATTTGGCAAGCACTCTGTCTCTTTACACTTACCAAATACTTCAGTAATCTGGTGGGTCGGAAGAAAAACATTTTTAATCTATCTTAGCATTTTGGCTAGCTGAATTTGACTAGCTGGATAAGAGCAGATTAAGGGGTCCCCAAGAGATAGCTCAATTGGATAGAGACCACGCCTTATGAAGCGAAAGTCACTAGTTCGAATCCCTCCTTCCCTTTTGTGCGAACATTTCACAAAAAGGAAAAAAAAAAAAAAAAAAAACAGATTAAGGGTGGAGATATCCCAAAGAATTTGGTGTCTTTTAAAAAATTCTATCAAAGAAATTCTCATATGAGATTGGAGTAAAAATTCTATCAAAGATACACTAATTTATTATACAAATTAACTTAGTTTATTTTGAATATATTTTTATGTGAGTCATTTAAGAAAATTATTTAAAAATATATCATTTCAACTACTATAAAATAAGCTAGAAAAAAAAAATGTTAGATGTTATTATAGTGTTTTTTTGGTGTCTTTCTAATTGTGATGTGACTTTTAAAATTATCAATAGATTAATAGTCAATAATGATAATCTCAAATTAAATGATAATTTTAAAAGACATATCGCAGTTAGAAGGACATCAGAATAACATTAGAAAAACACCTAATATTTATCAAAAAAAACGAAGATATTTTTTTAGAAAATTGAAAAATGTTAATTATTTAAAGACAGGGGAATGTGATGCTTTTTGGGCCGCAGAATATGCTCTCAGCGCAAAGCGGTACCGTATGTCACAAACAATTAGAACGAAGTGGCCAATAAGAAAGTGCCACCTCTCACTTTCCTCAACTCCCCGAAATTAAGAGAGGCAGACGGAAATCTCTCTCTCATCACCGTCTTTGTCTGACTGTGCACGTGCTTTAACGCAAAAAAAGTCGTCTCCTTCTCCTCCTTCTGCAGCTGCAATGACCTAAACACCGTTAGGTTTATATCCCTCTCTCTCTCTGAGAGGGGTTCTTCTTACTTCTCTAACCTAATCTACTTCTATCTCCTTGTTCCCCAAAGTGCCCCTCGAAATTCTCTCATTTTACACGCCCTTGCCTCTTATCCTCCTCGGAAACCCCCTCTGTAACCCCCAGTTCTCTGCTTGATTACCAATTCCCATACTCCCCACTGAAACGACGTAGCTTTGAGCTTTGCTTGCATCTTCTTCGGCGTGTCTCGATTCATAGGCTTTTTGGATGTTGCTTCCCTGAATATGGAGAGATCCGACAGTAAAGACGTGGCTGAGAATGCCTCAGGTCATATTTCTAGATTCATTGTTTTTTCTTTTTGAATTTTAAACAACTCGGTTCTTGTTCTGTTTTTGGGTTTCTAGGGGTTTGTAGGGTCTTAGAGAGCTTGTTTGGATGCCGAGAAAAAAAGAAAAGAAAAGAACATGAGATTCTTACTACCCATTTTATTTTCTTTTCCTTTGTCTTCTCAGCTTATCGAATTCTTAAAATTGGGGATCTGCTTAATCTCTGCAAATGTATGTGTATTAGTATTTTGTTAGCTTTATGCCAATCCGAGTATGTTTAGTTTTAGTTTAGGGTTGCCTACAGTTATTTCTTTAACCGAGTTGTCCGAATGTTTGTCCTGAATGATGTGGAGATGAATGGATATCTGGAAAAAATGCTTACCAATTGGGAATACACGAAAATGCTCTGGGATTGAGAATGAAAACGGTTCATATTTTTTACGTAAAGCTTTAATTCCTTCTTTTTCTGGTGTGCAATATGCTATGTTAGAGATTAGTACCCCGAAACTTGATGGTAATTTCTGAAGGTTTGAAGCTGGAGTAACTCGTTGCGCTGATCTGATATGCATCTATAACATCGTTTTGTTTGTCACACAGGTACTACAATCTTTGATGCATCACAATATGAGTTTTTCGGTCAAAATGTTGTGGGAGAAGTGGAATTGGGGGGTTTAGAAGAGGAAGGTAAAGGTCCCGCATTTGGACCTGCTGATGATGAGTACCATTTGTTTGACAGAGACGAGGTAAGAATTTTTTACTTTTTTTTTTTCTTCATATTTGATGTTATCGGGCCATGTTTACTATAATTTATATGGCATTACTTGTCATAATTCATATTATACAATCTACTTCATTGTCAGGTTGGTCCCCTCCTACTTTTGAATGTTAACTCTTATCATTTTAAAGCTTTAATTTTCATTTCCCTACTGTTCATCTCAAGGATACCAATAGATATATGTAGGCCTGTAAATGAGCCTGACAAGTATCAAAAGCTGAGCTCACCTCAGCTTGCCAAGGAGAAAACCTTGTGCGAGCTCAAGCTCCCCCATTATTTGAGCCGAGTGCCTTTTCGAGGACTCGGCTTGGAGCGAGTACTTCCCATCGATCTGGCCAAATCAGTACCCCAACTTCCCTTCAACCAAAAGCCAGCCAACAATCTCCCTCCTAATTGGCCATGAACCCCAAAATCACCAAACTTCTCTCCAATTTTCAGTCATCAAACCAACTCAAAAAAAAATCAACAAGAAAACAACTGAACAAATCAAAAACAAAAGGGAAATCCACCACCAAAAGCTGGCAGCAACGAGGGACGGCTGTCCCTACATCCACTATAGCCAGAACCACTGAGCGGTGGAAACGCCAGCCCTGAAAACTGTCACAGCCTGTGGCAGATCACTGCAAAGATTAGGGGAATCGAAGGTTGCGTAGGTGGGAAGTGAGAATGAATGAACATAATGCAAAATAGGAGGAGTTTCAGTATCTGGAGCGTGAGTTGAGGAACCCTATTCATTTTCTAGGACCTTCTAGCCTGATTAGTTGATTTTTTTATTTTGTTTTTTTATTATCAACATGATTAGTTGATCTTTACTATCCATATTCAATCTATAATCCTTAAATCCTCTCTCCCACCTTTTAAAAGCCTAGCATCAAAATTTTGTTAATGTCCACCACATTAGTGGTATCCTCGATCATTTTAGTGCCACGACCACTTGTCCTAGGTGAAAGTTACCTTGATTAACATGTGTTGTATAGCTCTCTTAGTGGAAGAGCCTGAACTTCTATTTCAAAATCTGACTATATAAACAAGCTTTTCTTACTGATAGAATCTTCAAATGTTTGGTTTAATTACATGCAGAAGTCAGCAAGGTAAAGTAACAAAGTCTTAGTCATTGTTACTTTGTTTGTGACATCTGAATTCCTGCTGATGCTTTGGCTATCATTTATTATTTTGATTTTTTGGTATGACGTGTATTGTGGGGGTCAGACCCAAGGCATCTTTTTTAAGTTATTCAGTATTGCTTGCTCCAAGGATTCTTATGTGGCAGATCATTTACAGCTTTATAGTGACTCTCATTAGTGGAATGTTAATTTTACCGATCGGTGCATGGCTGTGAGGTGGATTTCTTCACCTTGTTTTTTCATTCTGTGGTATTCCATCAGATTGAGACGGGGTGAAGACAAGCTTTGTTGGGCCCCTTCTAGGAGAGGGTTGTTTTATGTCAAATCGTTTTGTAATGTCCTAATATCCCATGACAATACTCCTTTCCATTGGAGGAATTTTTGGCGGAATAAGTTTCCCTTGAGAGGGGCATTTTTTTAGCTTCATCAGCTGCGTTAGGGAAGATCCTCACTGTGAATACCTAAAGGAAGTGACACCTCATAGTGGTAGATTGATGTTGTATGTGCAAGAAAAGTGGGAAAATTGTAGATCGCCTTTTACTCCAAGGTGAGATTAGTAGTGCCTTATGGAGTTCTATTTTCGGCCTTTTTGGGCTAAAATGGGTCATGCCTCGATGATGATCCCTGTCTTGCTTAATGTGGTATATTTGGAGAAAAAAAATGATCATAGTTTTGATAATTGTGAGTGGATAGTGGTGGAGCTAAAGGCCTTCTTCTTCAAAACCCTTTACCACTAGGCAGCTACCTATGATTGCCTTCTTCTTCAAAACCCTTTACCACTAGGTAGCTACCTATGATTGTTTTTCATATTTGTAGTTTTCATTTTTCTTGATCTTTATTTATTTTTGGTTATGTAGTTCTCTTGTATCATTTCTGTGTACTTGGGTAACGCTCTTTCACTTTTTAATGAATTTCAATTGCTTATAAAAAAAGAGGAAAACAAGATAGGCAGTGGGCATGGTAATTCTGTTGATCAGTTCACTGCCAAAAAAAAGCACACATAATTAGAACCTTCAAACTGGAGAATAAGGAAAGGAGGGAATCACCTCTTCTCAGTGTTTTCACTTTTGTGGTTTAAATGCAGAATATGCAAATGTTGATTTGGGTTTTCGATTTTTAATGAAGTTTTAAGAACTGAGCAATGGGGTTGACTCAGTTGGTGGAAGCCTTGGACTTTGAGTGCTCATGGTCTTAGGTTCGAAACCCGTTGTGCAAACTGTTTCTTGGGACGAGCCCCCGAGTGAAGCCTGCGAGTTAACCGGTCAAGGCAAAGAGGGCTGCGAGGCATGGCTCCCATGTTTACCTGATGGATGGTTACATGAAGTGGCCATGCCTTGAAGGAGGTCGTCATAAAAAATAAAAAAATAAAAATAATTGAGCAATGGCATTAAGAATAAAGTAGACTGATTATCAAAACCTTAGCTCTCACTTTCTCCTTTTTCTTTTAAGATTGTAAGTTGAGTAATAAGCTTATGTTTGATCATCAACGCTTCAATTCATTGGGCCTGAAACACCAGTATACTGACTTCAATTTTGCTTATTTTCGTTTCAGGGTGTAGGTATCGGATCTTTGTCTGATGTGGATGATCTGGCAACTACTTTTGCAAAGGTCAGCTTCCTTGAATTTTATGGTTGTGCAGGCATTGCTGTATATATATTTTTGTTTAGTACTACTTGATGAGTTGTCAACTTATTTCATTCTAAGGTCGTATTCTTTTTGGCTATTAAAACCTTGAAAATTGAAATGCTATTTACTAGAAGTTTACTTTTATGCCCCTCTTGTAGAATGCCTGACATCCTTGATTATGCTTAAAGTTGTGTTGTCATAGTGTTATTCTATTGGCATTTAGTTCCCTCTTCTAGTGTATAGTTGTCCCCTATCTTTTTGCTCCTATTTATTTGGTGGTTGACATGTTGTTCTGTTACGCAGTTGAATAGAGTTGTAACGGGACCGAGACACCCGGGAGTTATTGGTGATAGAGGATCTGGATCTTTCTCAAGGGAAAGTGAGTAACCTTATTGTGAATATCTTCTATGTTCTATTGCAGTCTTTAGATCTCTTATTGACACATTAAAAGTGCGGTCACATAAGACATGCTACAATCTATGTCAAAGTGTAAGTAGGTGTTTGTTTCTACTCTTTGGCCTCCAAAAAAAATCGATTTTTGGTGGAGTCCTGCCCTTATGTGGGAGGTTTGTTTGGTGATCCATTTCAACAAATGATTTTGAGATTCATTTATTTGACAAAAACCATTCTGTAGGAGTGGTAATGTGCCAATTCTCCGAAAATTGCTCTTAGGTATCTAAAAAGTGCTTTAGACATAAGTGTCTACAAACGGACCCAAGTTTCTTCTAAGGAAACAGAGAAAAATCTTTTTCTTAGGTGCTGATTAAGCAAATCCTAAAGTTCTTAAAAGAGAATTAGTCAAAGGAAATCTCAGATTTCCATAAGAGGTTTAGGATCTTAGAGTGAATACTTTTTTTATTAGAAGAACAAAAAATTCTAAACCAAACAAACCATTCATGGTATAACCTTCATTATACTTCAACCTTAGGCATATAAAAAAAGTGGTCAAATACCCTTAAATAGGCCAAAATATAGTACTGCTACACTTCCATGCTAAATTACTCTTGAACTGATACTGCTACCGTAACCTTTTTTATTTTTTCCTTAATGAACAAAACCTTTACTTTTCTCATGCACCTGAAAAATCGAGACCCCCTCTTCACAGACAAAGTCGAAGGCGTTTGATTTGACAAAGAACCATCTTGAAGTAACCATCCCATCTTGAAGTAACTATCCCTATCAATCCATAACCAACTAGGCCAGAAAAAAAAAGAAAAAAAAAGAAGAAAAGAAGAATCCTAATATAAGAGCCTGGAAACCAAGAAGTAAGAAAGGAAATGACGGGACACACCTACATGCGCGGTCAAGATTAGCATTTCTTGTAAAATCAACATTGAGAAACTTTCTTTTTTTTTGATAAGACCAAATACTTATCAAAAAAAAAGAAAGTTTGCATATCAAATGAAAATAGTGTGGATGTGGTTTTCCTAAGTTACTAGCCTGAAAAATCACAAAGTATTACCCCATGCAAACCAGCTGATGCTGTAAATTGGATCTTTTATATATTGTGAACATGTTGGTTATGCATTTGAATTTAACTTCTTTCCCCCAATTATGTCTTATGGTTCTATTGCAAATTTTGTCATTATATATTTTGCCACTTTTTTTTTTTTTTTGTCAGTTGATTCACATGCATATATTTTTTAATATCTTCTATTTTTGGAACAATGACTTTACTGCTAATGTCGTCATTTATTTTTCTGGATTGGGGGGGCATTTGCACCCTCTAGATCTCTAGATGTGAAGATATTTATCGAAAATATGAAAAATTAAGTTTTATAATGTGTTAATGTTATGCTAAGCAAAGATATAGTATTAATAAATCCTTTCGTAGCTTTGGCTTCCCTTTGTATACTCCCTGTGTAATTAGGGGCCCAACATGCTTTTTTTTTTCTTTGATAAAACTTCTTATTACTTATCAAAAAATAAATAAATCCTTTCATGAAAATTTAAATGAGATATGATTTTATTAATAATGCACATTGTTGTAAGTATCTAATATATGAGAAAATCAGATCCAATATTGGTTGGAATTTGAAACAACATTATTGGAAAACTGAAAAAGAAGTTGGCTCAAGTGGTAAGGGCCTTGTTCTTGGTGGCATTCCACTAGGTCTAAGGTTCGAATCCCCTTAGATGCAAACAATTCCTTAGGGCTAACCCGATTCGTGTGGAGGGGTTGCTTTATACGGGTCCGAGGTTTACCCGATAAGGGTAGGTACGTAAAGTAACCCTGCCTTGGAGGGGTTCCTCGTCATAAAAAAAAAAAAGATCCCTGTTTTGTTCCTTCCCAGGCTGGAGGGGACCTCAGATGACGCTGAGGTCCCCGTTTTGTTCCTTCCTAGGCTGGAGGTTGGGTCTGAAGATTCTTGACAGGTTGGGTTTGGTAAGGCGTGCCCAAGTGAAGCCGATGAGTACCCTTTGCTCCCTCCAAGGGTCGGAGTCCTCGTCTTGAGTCCAAAGTGAGTGACGTTAGGTTGCCAGAGGTGATGGCAAAAGGTTGTTTTCATTGTGAGGTGAGCCCCCTAGCTGTTTTGGATTTCCCATTATCATCGGCACCTAAGCCCTAAAGGTCCACAACCGTAAGTCCAAGGATAGTAGGTTCTCGAAGATGGATGATAGCCTGATCGTTGAAGAAGTGTTGGGGTTCGTTGGGCCCGCTTTATCTCCCCTTTATCTGCCGTCTATTAAGAGTCCAAGTCCTAGAGATTTTGAGTGATGTTTGGAAAACCCCTCCGTCGAGGGGTTTTCTCTGAAGGGTTACTCTGGCCAGGTTATTCTGGTTGAAGGTTTAGCGCTTTGTGTGGGTTTCGGGTTTGAGGGATTGGTGTTTTGTGTTTTTTTTGGGTTGGGCTCTGCTGGGTGTTGGCTTTGGTTTTTTCTTTTGCTCGCTTTAGTTAAGTCTTGTGTACTTAGGGGTGCTTTACGCTTTTTATAAAATTTTCCTTTACTTTTAAAAAAAAGAAATACCGAAGTTTGCCAAGATCTATGGTGTGAAAGTGTTGCAGTAAGAATTGTTTCAATCTTACACCCCTAGTCTGTTCTTATCAGGAAGCAACAATCGCAGCAGCCAAGGACATGGTTCTGCTGTTGTACAACCAGACTCCGATGGGGACGATGGTGATGGTGATGGTGATGGTGATGAAGACAGCAATCCTCACCATTGTATTAATACAACCCCCAACATCCTTCAAACGCCAAAAGAAAAACCAACGTTCAACCCAAATCAACCAAAAAAGAGCAGTCCGAAAATGAAAGATGGAAATAATGAAAAAAAAAAAAAAACAAAAAACAAAAGGGAAGGCAGAAATGAGAAGAACCAGAGGCAAGGACAAATCCCAAGCTCTTATACCACGTTAATGAAAATAGGAAGAGAATTTTTTTTTTTTTGATAAGTAATAAGAAGTTTTATTAAAAAGCGTAAAGGCGCCCCAAGGTACACTGGGAGTATACAATAGGATCACCTAACTAGAAGGAGAAAAACGAAAAAGAAAATCATCATAACTAATCGAAACTGGAAAGACATGCGCAGCGGTCCAAAGATACAGAGTTTGAAAGCAAGAGGGTAGTATGTCTTCCCAAGTCCCCTCCAAATCCTCAAAGCACCTATTATTCCTTTCCCTCCACAGACACCAAAAAAAGCACGTAGGCACCGTTTTCCAAACCGCGGCACTCTCCCTCCTACCCGAAGACCACCAACAAGCGAGCAAATCCGAAACCCTATTCGGCATCACCCAAGACAACCCAAACCGACCAAAAAAGGTGCTCCACAAAGCATAAGCTACCTCACAATGAAGGAGAAGATGGTCCACTATCTCCTCGGCCTTCTTGCACATACAACACCAATTTGTCACAATCACCCGTCGCTTTCTGAGATTGTCTAGGGTCAAAATTTTACTCAAAGCCGCCGACCACACAAAAAAACTCCCCTCGGAGGAGCTTGGGTACGCCACACACTCTTCCACGGAAATCCTCCCCCAACAAGACTCGCCAAGGCAGCGTAAATGAGCTTGACCTTGAACTGGCCTTTTTTGGAAGAATTCCACCACAACCTATCTTCACACCCTTGCCTCACTTGAGCAGCATGTAATACCTGGAAAAAAGAAGCCAACACCTCCACCTCCCAATCATGAGCTTCTCTAGAAAAGCTCACATTCCACTGATTAGTGCCACCCAGCACCTCCAAATGCTCCTCCACTGAAGCGTCCTTAGCGCAGGCAAAGGAAGAGAATGTATGAAAAGCAAAAGCTGTTTTCTATATCTGCCCTTGCTCAATTCATTCCACATATAAAGGAGAAGCATTTTCAATATGACAAAGAATATTCTGGAAAGGGACAGCTGGTCAGGGACACATCAAGGCTATTTTCTAGAAGAGTACAACATGGCATAGCATTCTCTCTCTAACAGTTAGCTTGTTACTTATTGTCATATAAATAGTTTTGAAGGTGAACAATTAACTGTATCAAGTAACATCAAACGCATGCATCTTTCTAGCGTTACTCAAGTGTTTCTTTAATTTTCCTTACATCTGTTCTTTCTGTGAGCTTGATGGTCTCAAGGAGTATGTTCTCTTTCTCTTTTTGTGAGCTTGACTTCGTGCTGGTCATTCTTCAAGTATAGACTTTTCTTTTTCGTTTGTCTTTACTATTGAGCCCTGTGCATTTGTTTTTCCAAGTGCCATTTATAAATTATTTTTCTGATATTTGTGGCTTGCTTGATTTTTGCAGTTTGTTAAGTAATATAAAGTTGATAGTACTTGATGCCCTTATAATTTCTGCTTATCTGTCCCCTCCCTGGTCCCCAATTTCTTTGGAACTTCCCTCTTGCTAACGCAAAGTTCTGTGTAGGTTCATCTGCTGCTGAGTGGGCACAAGATGGAGATTTTGGCAACTGGTTAGATCAGCATATATATGACTCAGAAACTGCTCAAGAAGAGAAACGGTGGTCGTCACAACCTCAGCCTTCTGCTCGTCATGCGGAACCAAACTCTTTGTACAGAACATCCTCATACCCCCAGGAGCAACCAGTGCTGCATCACTACAACAGTGAACCAATTCTAGTACCCAAATCAACTTTCACGTCTTTCCCTCCTCCTGGAAGCAGATCAGAACAGGGTTCACCGCACCACCTGAATATATCTTCTCTTGGTGGTGGTCCCCAGATGCCCTTCTCTGCACCAAACCTCTCTCCTCTATCTAACTCAAATATTCATTTGGCTGGTTTATCACATGGGTTGCATTATGGTGGGAATATGCGCCAGTTCACCACTGCTGGCCCTGGCCTTTCTTTTAATAGCAGGCCGCAGAATCACTGGGTCAACCATGCTGGTCTACTGCACGGGGATCACTCTAGCCTTTTAAATAACATTTTGCAACAACAGTTACCTCGACAAAATGGGCTCTTGTCCCCCCAAATAATGTCACCTCAGCAGCAGCTGCAACAACAGAGATTGCATCATCAGGTTACAACACCCTCTTTGGCCCATTTTGCAGCAATGCAGTCCCAACTGTATAATGTCCATCCATCATCCTCACATAAGGCAATGCTTGGAATGGCTGATATGAGAGACCAAAGACCTAAATCATCACAAAAGGGCAAACATAATATGCGTTTTTCTCATCAAGGTTCTGATACTGGTAGCCAGAAAAGTGAGAGTGGGTGGGTCCAAATCAGATCCAAGTATATGACATCTGAGGAAATAGAGAGTATTCTTAAAATGCAACTTGCTGCTACACATAGCAATGATCCATACATCGATGACTATTACCACCAAGCAAGTCTTGCCAAAAAAGCTGCTGGATCGAGGTTGAAACACCCTTTCTGCCCATCTCATCTGAGGGAGCTCCCTTCTCGAGGCCGTAACAGTACAGAACAACATCCTCATCTACCTATTGATGCTCTTGGTAGGATTCCCTTCTCTTCTATACGCAGGCCTCGACCCCTCCTTGAAGTTGATCCTCCGCCCTCTGCATCTGGTGATAGCTCAGAACAGAAAGTCTCTGAGAAGCCTCTGGAACAGGAACCATTGCTTGCTGCTAGAATCACCATTGAGGATGGCATTTGTCTTCTTCTTGATATCGATGATATTGATCGGCTCTTACAATTTAGTCAGCCCCAGGATGGTGGGACTCAGCTCAGGCGAAGGCGGCAAATGCTGCTAGAAGGTCTGGCAGCATCCCTCCAGCTTGTAGACCCACTTGGAAAAAGTAGCCACACTGTTGGGCTGACTTCCAAGGATGACCTTGTGTTCCTACGGTTGGTTTCTCTTCCGAAGGGCCGAAAACTCCTTTCTAGGTTCCTTCAGCTTCTCTTCTCTGGTAGTGAGCTTGCCCGTATTGTTTGTATGGCTATTTTCCGTCATTTAAGGTTTTTGTTTGGTGGCCTTCCATCTGATACAGGAGCAGCTGAGACTACTACTACTCTTGCAAGGACAGTTTCCTCTTGTGTTAAGGGCATGGATCTACGGGCACTGAGTGCTTGTCTTGTTGCGGTTGTTTGTTCCTCAGAGCAACCGCCACTCCGCCCTGTTGGAAGTTCTGCTGGAGATGGGGCCTCCATTATTTTGAAATCTGTCCTTGAAAGGGCAACTGAGCTCTTAACGGATCCTCGTGGCACTGGCAACTGTAGCACGTCTAATCGTGCCCTGTGGCAAGCCTCGTTTGATGAATTCTTTACACTTCTGACCAAGTATTGCCTGAGTAAATATGAAACTATAGTGCAATCAATATGTTCACAGACCCAGCCAAACACAGAAGTCATTGGATCAGAGGCAGCCAGAGCCATCAGCAGGGAAATGCCTGTGGAGCTTCTACGTGCCAGTCTTCCTCACACTGATGAGCACCAACGGAAACTCTTATTGGATTTTGGTCAACGATCCATGCCCATTGCTGGTTTCAGTGTGCGTGGTGGGAGTAGTGGCCAGATAAGCTCAGAATCAGTGAAGGGTTAACCGAGGATAAGAAGAGATCATTTTATAGGTTGTGTTTGAAATCCATTCTTTAGTGGGATTTCTCTGCATATCCCCTCTGTATGCTTTTGTGAAGTGAATCTGAAGTAGGGATGTGCCTTCCATGATTTCACAAAGTGAATCTGCTTAGGAATGAAGTTTGGGCGGCATGGGGGAGTGGATGCCAAGCATGTGCAGTTGTAGGCACGGTTCAAGGCCTCAGTGTAATCTGTGTTATTCTAGTTTACTAAAGAAAAAATTCCATATGATGCTCATTTTGACGAATTTATAGTCATGCATAAATGTGTATTATTATGGAAGTTCTTGATGCAAGTTTGTCACTTTAAGATATTTTCTTCTGGTACCCTTCTTTTTGTTTTCTTGCTTGTATTGTAGCTGTTTTAAAAGTGCAGAACAGAACTATAGAAGGGCGTAGAATGTACAGGGTGATCTGGATGAGCCTTCAAAAATTTCTTTTCATTTCATCTAATTCACTTGGAAAGATTTGTTACTCTGGCTTTGTTCCTCTTTTGGGTGGGTGGGTGAGAGAGGTTTGTTAAGTAGATCAAGTAATTCTCATGCATGGTTAAAGAACGAAAAGTGCAACTGTCAATCGAAAAGGCAGAAGGTTAGATGTGTCATTCAATTTGCTTCAGCTTCTTTAACTTTAATAATTGCGAGGAATTTTTGCACTCAGGTATTGTAGCCACTTTCTGGCAAGTGAATTCTTGTACATCTAATTTTTGCACTCTTTCAATTGCCTGTTACGTAGTCCCTTTTGGAGGTCTCTCTCGATTGTTTGGGCCGATTGATAGGTAATTATAGGGAATCCATCCCGACCTCATGGCCAGTATTGAGGAGCTCAAATGATTAAATAGATCTTCTCTTAGGATTAGCAATTTTGCTTGACACAACACATCTTGACCCATAAAATAAAAAGAAGAGCAATGTTAAAAACTGTATTTTTATTCAACAACCATCTCACCATTTTGATGTGGAAATTTCAATGTCCTTGTTAATTTTTTATTTTTTATATATATATATATATATATATAAAAGAAGCTTGGTTGGAACTATCACATTAGCATTGTGTAATAATTGTGTAATAAAAATATGGTTTCTAACGTTACTCTAAAAATAAAATAGAACAAGATATTGATATTGTCTAAACTGTGACTTTTTTGTTTTGGTGATTATGTCACGCATCATAATGCGTGAACAGGCTCGAATGGTGTAGCCACATGGAGATTGCTGGGGATTATGGATCCTAAAAGGTTTTGTTTTTTTTTTTTTTTTTTAAGAAGATAAAGAGTGACACAAGTAGGGAGGAGAATAGTAGCAAGATGACATAAGCTTGCTTTCAAGTCCTTTAACTTTTATATATAAACCGTTTGCAATGGATAAAAAATTGCTACAAAAGTTTGTAGTTAATTCATACAAACTCATCTTGTAAAGTGACATATGTCCCTTAACATAACTATTAAAATTTCTCAAGTGACTAAATTAAGAATAAAAAAAATGCAAAACATGCCTCCAAAGCAAGAGAGGCTCAATAAAAATGAAGCCTAAGGAAAAAAGTTAAAATGAGGCATTTTTAATTTTAAAATATTAATATAATAAATTTTTATATTAAATATAAAATATTAATTTTAAAAATCATTCTTGTAGCTTTTTGAAATATAAATTTACTAATTAAATTTTCAAGATAAATGATTGCAAGTAGGATTTAATTAGTTATGTACTAAAATCAACATCATAGGATCATCTCAAATTATTTATTTACAGGTACATGTGGTTTTGATAAAAGACTAAATTAGTCATTTCGTCCATTGACCGTTAATTGACTTAATAAAAGTCCACGTCACTGACACGTGGACCAATTAAAATTCAACACCTAACATAAATAGCCACATCATCATTGATGACATGGCCACCTAATTAAATTTTCTATTTAAAAAATATATATATTTTTTCAAAAAAAATAATAGTTTGCAAATCACAATACCAAACACACCATAAATAAATAGTTTTCATCACCTGCATTTTATAATTCCTTTTATTTTATTTTTTAATTTATTTTTCACTTTTTTAAGTGATGACATTGAACCCACAACCTAACGTTTTAAATTACCACAAAATCAATTAAAACGTTTTAAAACTGGTCTCTGTTGATGAATGTTCGGTAAGTCTCGCAAAATTCAACTGAGTAAAAGATTTTTCAGTTAATCAGTGATGATATTAACACTCCTTCATACTAATAAATGAAAAGAAGCTTATTCTAAGTACCAGCTCCGGCCAAAAGAAGAATAAGAACTATAGCATAGAAGCAGAATCTAAAAAAGAAAACATTTGAGGCCAGTTTCCTCAAGTGGTTCGGAATGATTATTAGAGGCCTCCAATTCAACTCAAAACTTGTTTATAAAAGAAAAATAAAAAATAAAAACTTTTCAGCAACAGGAAACCTCAGCACTAGAAATATTTGCATGTAGACAAAGTTTAATTTTACTCTGCATTAACAAAAAGGTTTTGAATATGTCAAATTGACTGATGCATAAATAAATAAACTGTTTAAAACATGTAATTATGAAAAAAAAAAAAAAAAACCAGACTTTGATATATGTTATATGTCAACACCCTTCCCCACTTATATAAGTATAACATAATTTGAAAAGAAAGTAGTAAATCGCTACAATGATCCACGAGAGAATTTGAAGCCATGCAAACCCCAGCAAGTAATTACGAAGTGGTATGCTCCTCTCTTGTTGCCGATTTCTTTCTCATCGTCCAGAAAGCAGCAAAATATCGGTTCTGCAAAGTGGATGAAGTCTTAGATGCTCATACCAACAAAGCTTTTAAGATATGCAACAAGCACCCATGCACTCAGGTGGAATTCTTAGAAAAGAGTAATGATATTTATTATACTTCTATACGACTACCATACAACTTGATAATGTGGCAATGAAGATTAGCAGTAGTAAAATAAGTAAAATTTAATGAGTGATTTATACTGATCTTAATTGTATGACAGTCGCAAAGCAATTTACTAAATAGCATTGTTAATCGAAACTATTAGATTTAAAAAAGTCTCCACTGGCCTTAAACAACACAAACCCAAATTGAATATAAGTTCTTTTCTATCTAATCTTACTCAACTCAAAATAATTTTGCTTATTGAGAAAATGTGGAATAACAATTGGCTATTGAACCATTTTTTATCGACCAGCTTCAGAAAAATCATAGTTTCCAGGGTAAAATTTTAGTACAGTTGATTTGAACCAAGTAATGTTCAAAGATATCATTGCTGCGAGTAAGCGCAAAAATGTGGCTCAACCATTGGGATTTACGAGTTATAAAAGATAGTAAAAAGCCTTTGCTCAAGATGATAAATGATGCAAGAGCGGGCGTAGTGAGTTTGCAATAGCAAACAACAATAGAATCACAACTCTTCTTAAACCAAGATTTTATCAAGAAATCAAGGCAAAAGGGATAGAAAATCACTCATAGAAATGGGTAAAACTGGCTTGCATCAATAAACTTACTTGCATCATTGATCTCGGATTTGTAGTGTAGGTTGTCTCAATGGTGTTTTCCTTCTGCAGTCCATGAATAAGTCAATACATTTACTGTAATTCAAAAATACAAAATGCAATAGAATAGATATGGACCAACATTACCTCAAACTGAAATCCATACTGCAATGCTACCTTTTTCAAATCTTCCAAACTTAGTTCAACGGACATTTCCTAAATCGTAATGACAATAGAAACTTATTAAACGCTCAATCCATCTATTGCAAAGTGAGTGCGTATTAAATGAACTTAAGGAGAAGCTTACATCCTGCCCATACATATCCGCAAAGTGATAGAGTAGGGGCCCCATATTTATCCAAACCTGTTATTCACTTAATTAATCAAAGCAGCAATGAGAAAAAAAAGAAACCTCTGTTCGGTATCGACCGAGAAACTTACTCCACCATCTTTCAATATTTTCGATATGATTTCAATGTATTCAATGATGTTGTGAGCCGTGTCAATAAAGAAACAGGTTACAACCACATCCCAAACCCCTGCATGAACCACAAATATACTCCATAAGAAATTACTATCAGTATTGGTAGGATTCATGTGCACCTATTATTAAATATCTGACACTGGGTGTTACAACGTAGTGACAATTTCTCCAAGATAATCTTTGCCATAAAAAAAAATAATAATAAAAAAAAAGAAGCAAGAATATAAAAGGAAAAATTCTCCAACTAACTAATTGCAATCATAAGCAAAACAAGTTTTTACAAATGAATACTTTCATTGCATGCAGATACATCTCTGTTCATACCAACCACCAACGAAAAAAAATTTATTTTGATGGCATGCTAAATAGTACCTGTGCTTTACTTTAAATGAACAACAAATTTGTCTCCATGCATTTATTTATTAGAATATTAATTAAATGATTAAAATCACCATTTCCTATCCACTTAAGTTTTTGGGATAAATAGTAATTTATCATGATATCAAAGCAGAGATTGTGAGTTTGAATCTTGGCTCTACAATTTATCCCCTATTTCAATTAAATATTCCACGTGTTGGGCTTCACTTATTGATGGACAGTTTGAGCCACACGTAAAGGAGTGTTAAATTACTAATTGAATGACTAATTTCACCATTTCCTTTAGCTTAAGCTTTTGGAACAAGTGTGAATTAACAATATTGCCATCCATCTATCATGTACTTATTAGCTAAACTCCTGGTCAGCAATTCCTTAGGGTCACGTGTCTAAGATACAGAAGATACTAATGTGGGATGCTAGATATCACGCTATTCACTTGAAGAGACAAAAAAACATAAATTGATTTTGAAAATATTTAAAGCTTTCTCTAGTTTGGTGATACAGAAAAATGCATATTAAGGTGGGTAGAAAATGATGCAATATATGCTGCCCTATACTGGTCACAAGGATTTAAGAAAAAAAAAATTGAAATTATAAAAGTTAGATAATGTATAATTGATTTTTTTTTTTTTTTGATAAGTTATAATGTATAATTATAGATAATGTATAATTGAAAATTTAAGCCGGACCTATAGGATAATTACTAAAACCTTTTTTTATTGGGCCAAATTAGCTGGTGTCTCACACCCGAAAAAGAGACAGTACACAATAATCACCTGGGCTATGTTGCCAAGTGAAAATTGTCAACCTACAGTTAAAGACCCTTTTTTTTTTTGGTCAATGTTAAAGCAATGGAATGGTCACTTGTTACAGTTAGGACCAATTGGGGCCAGATTCTTTGGAAATGGAGATAGGAGGCTCCAGTTTTGACATGAAATGTATTCTAGGGATAGACTTTAAATAAATTTTTTTTATACAAATTAAGAGTTTAGATGACAAACAATAAAAGAAGAGAACAAAATATATTAATCACACAATAATAGTATTTGCACGGGTACAGACAATAGTGCTCATGAAGGAATTCCACTAAGAAAAGATGGTGTATGATAGTCGTGAGGGATGCTCAAACCACTTTATGGGCATAGTTAGAAGTGGATCTCATAAAGTTATGGAAGAATGTTGCTATTTCAAAAGCTGCAGTGGGTTTTTAATACCTAAAACCCCCAATACACCCATAGTATTACTCACTACTAGAGCTCACACTTTTGGTCTCATAATCTGAATTGATGAGAAGGTTTAGCGGTCTCAAAACCCTAGCCTACACGTGTGGATCGCAAGAGGAATCAAATTAGTCCCAACACCAAGCCTAACTCACTTCAAAAAAAAAAAAAAAAAAAAAAAAAACCCAAGCCTAACTGATTTCAGGTATGGTCTTTGTGCCTGCGCAAATTTTTGTTTTTGTTTTTTTTTTTTTGCATGATCTTATGCTCTGCTTTCATGATACTTGTTCTTGGATTTTTTTTTTTGATAAGTACTTGTTCTTGGATTTTTCCGTTGTATCTTTGAGATATATTCCCAAACTTCATAAGTCAACTTCACCTCCTCTAAATGGCTAATATAACAGTATAATCTGTCTAAACCATATTTCATAGCTGTGGACAGAATATTCATCTAAGCAAGATCAGGCTAACCCCAAGTGTCATGCTTACTTCTTTGGAACTAACAATCAGTATGCTTTAGTTCAAACCGATATAAAATAACTCTTAACTGAAAAATTTGGTAAGTACTTGGAAAATTCTGGCTACAACAGTTTTTCAGTATCAAGTTCAAAATGCTTGCTCCAATATGCTACAAACTGATTTGCTTTGGCAGAACTTGTCCAATGTTAATTCAAGATCCTAGTTTTCAAAACCAATCATATTTGAACAATGATCTCGTGTAATATTTACTACTACCAGATGTCTGGAATAGTAATTTTTTCTATTAGTTATTCCATTTTTTAGAACTTATTATGCAAAACAAAGAGATTTTTTTGATAAGTAATGTATATTAAAAAAAACAGACAGAGGGGTACAACCCAAGTACACAAAAAGTATTATGCAAAACAAAGAGATAATAAGAAGTCATACTATTCTTTACCTACTTGACTCGGATCGCTATAAACTTCAACAAAGTCGCCGCCACACATGGAAAAGCCTTCAGTAATTCCTGCACTGCTTGGAAGGAAAGTTAAAGATCATTATTATGTTTTTTTATGAGTAAGTTACACACATAGTGGGGCTTACACCCATGACCACACCCTCCATTCTATTCTCATGGGGGGAAGAAGCATCATTCGAAAACAAATAAAAGAAGCATCATCAAAGAAATTTAAAAACAAATGTGTAAAAATCATAGAAACAAATAATACTTTGGTACAAGAGAATATTGTTTGAACATAAACAAATTGAGCACACAATTCCTTTGTATTATGAAGGAGAAATTTGTGAAAAGTGTTCACATCATTTTACAATTGTATGAATCATACTAGAAATGGTGCACAAGTTTTGCTACTAGGGGTAATATGGAGATCTATTGATACTATAGTGCTTCTACAAAGCAAACCACATACTATTACCAGTAACTCTAATTTTTTACTCCTTCCATCCAAATTTTAATGTCTTGCTTTCCTTTTGAGGACGTCCCAAAATAAATGTTTACTTTCCAAAGTATAAACATTTACTTAAACTAATTTCATCATTTTCAATAAAAAAAAGTAAACAAGATTCTCATTAACAGTTGTGCCTATATCTAGTTTAGAATAAAGAACATTTTATAAGCGAGTTAGACTTTCCACTTTCAATTATTAATCACAGCATTTAGATCTAAGGCACTGGAAGAAAATAGAGAAAGAGGAGGCTTTACACTCATACATAGCCTCTCTCACCTCACAATATACATATTGTCAAATTCAATACAATGACCAAATACCCCTGTAACAAATCACTGCCACCAACATATTCTTGTAACCCTAGCAAACTCTTTTAACACTCCCCCTCAAGCTAGAACAACTATATCATATAAGCTAGAAACAAATAAACTCTAACCGCTTTTGACACAAGAACTTTGTAAACACGTCAACTAACTGGTCTCTAGACTTCACAAATGGTGCAGATGTATCTCCACCAAGTATCTTATCTCAAATAAAATGACAATCAACCTCAGTATGTTATCTCCGTCACAATCAACCTCAATATGAAGGTCTAACTTGAGTTTCTCTAATACATGCGCTATTTTGCATTAACTACAAGTAAGAGAAAGAGAAACAGCTAATATTCCAATCTCAAAGTCACAGCTCAAACTGAGCATCCACGTTAAAGGGGGGACAAGTCATTAATTATGATAGGGGTACCAGCAAAACCCCAACCCACCACTAGAATGGATTATGAGATATTGATTGAAGAACTGGGCCTCCACAATCACCAATATGAGGCACCACAAATGCAGGAAGTTGGAAAACATTTACAAGAAAAAATGCCTAACATTGTGAAGCTACAAATATAATAATATGAAGATCATTGAGAATATCTATTTTAACTTTCTTTTGTGTTATAGACCATAGGTTTCCAACTTTTTGTCTCATAGATAATTACTACTGAAATGGGAAACTCGCTTTTAGTTGAGCAAAGTTTGCCTCCAAAAAGATCATATTATGGGGAAAAATCAGGATGATGTTCAAAGATAATAAAAAATATTACAAGTTGAAAAGCTTTTGAAAGGAGAAACAACAGAAAGACAAAATAACGTAAAAAGCAGTATGGATACCTAGCCGGATGAATATCTGGTATTGAAACAGGACGAAGTTGGTCACCATCTGAAAGTGAATTGCAATTACTGTGAATCCACGGATATATCGTCCACTCTCCAGCAGTTTGTGTTCTAACAAACCAACCAAACCCATTTGAAAAGGTTTAATACAGAAAGTGAAAAAGAGAGGAGGAAAAGAAAAAGGTGTCAGAATGATCTATCTCTAGTTATAGGATATAACCTCCCATCATGGTTGGAAGATGCATAAGATCAAGACTAGAAAGAAGTTTTCATGAATTCTTACTGATTAAGAATAAAACTTGAGCATATCATCATGTAGTATGAGAACTCATTTCCCTGGCATATAAAACCTGTTTCATGATATGAGAATATCAGGCAGTGAGTAAGCAGACATGTGAAACCAGAATTGCAACCATCTTCGGTGAAATACATACCGAGGCATGAAATCTCCAAAGCCAGCCGGCCAAGTCCAGCACCAGGAACCAAACAGGAAGGAGGGCTGTTCAACTTTTATTTTTAGAACAAAGTACATTGCTTGAATAAAACACAACTCCCACCCGATCAGCAATGACAATTCGATCATTAGAATGATCGAGACAAGATGCAAATGTGGTAGAGGATTACTTTGAGTGTAACCAAATAAACAAGAGGAAGTTTAGTTACCTGTCCTTTTCACGATTAGGGAAGAGGGCATCGAGCTCTTCAAGAATAGGCTTGTAGCACTGATCACGTTCTTTCTTTCCCTGTAATAAAAATAAGTAAGGAAGGAACCGAAAGACGTTGGACCAAAATTCTTTGATGATAATGTTGAACTTAGAAATTGACAAGAAATCAAGCAGTACCTCTGCTGCCCAGTCTCTAACTATATTCCTTATTATACAACGAACCTGAAGAGGAAGAAGATTAAAGAATCAAAATCTTATCAACTAGCAACAAAGGAGAAGAGAAAAAAAACCAAGGGAAAGAAGAAAAAAAAAAAAAAGGCAAATTCCTTCTAAGGTATCCAAACGGTAATATAAGTACCATACCCATTTTATCTCAGCTAAGTTACAGATAGTTTATGTGTTAATAATTGCAACTCATAAGTGCTTATTTTAGTACCAATTGAGACTAATATGATGTCAAGTATGTTTTCATCAGTATTTATTGGATTAATAATATATATTAAAGCTACGCAATTTCGAAGTTGTGAGAGACTGAGAAAAGAAGAGTATATATTGCATACTTGCAGACAGTATCCTACATCACAATCAGTATCATATTATACTTCTACATTTTCCCCTTGCTCAACACTACTAAAAATCTTGAGTGCTGGGCAGCTGCGAAACACAATCACAATCACGTCAAAAACACTCTAAAGGAAACCTAAATTGCTTTTATTTGGATAAGCAACTAAGCTCAATCATAGCATATACGGACAATGGTTGCAGGTTAATAACTGAAATTTCAAACCAGTACATTTTTCTCTATTTACTTAGCTCCTTTAGTGATTAGCTTTTCTGACTTTCTCGTTTTCTTTTCTTCTTCTACTTAGCCATTTTCTTATATACTTCCTGTGTATTAGGGTTGTGCTACTCTACGCTTTTTGATATATACAACATTACTTAACCCAAAAAAAAAAAAACAAAACAAAAAAACGTTATTCTAGATACATAACTTACAAGATGCATCACAGGTAGTACTGTTTATAAATTTCTTTCATTATTTTCAATATTTTACTTTTCACAACAGATACACAAACATGTCCATGAATAAGGGTATCATGTGGTCAAGTTCAAAAACTTTATTTCATGTCAGACAACAGAACCCAAATAATTCCAAAATCTTGCATTTTCCATCAAATAAAAGAATTCTAAAAAAATCTGTACATTCTCATACAAGCCATTGAACTTGATACCACCACTCCGATCATATCGAATAAGCATTTCAAATCATCTATATGACATAGATACAAAATATTAATGGCAAAGGAGAACCAGTTCCTACCAACAAAAGAACCAACATACCTTATCAACATCGACCAAAGGAACATTCAACTGAAACGAGGGGTCCAACCACTCTTGAAACGATGAGGACACCTGAAAGTGTAACAATGAGAAAGATATTTAATGATGAAACAAATGAATAGTGTAATAGTGACAAATGAATCAATGCTTGAACAAACTAGCAAAAGGGAGGGGGGGAATCAAGTGAAAATTCTACACATATCTTAGAAATCCCTAATCATAATAAATACATAAATGAATATTGGATGAATATTGGATAGACGGAAGTCTCTACCAATGCTGGAGCAGCATGTTCATGGTTAAAGAGAGTTCTGATCCATTTGTATAAAGAACGCTCTTAGTTTCTTTAGTTTCTGACTTTCAGCAAATACTCCCTCCCATTCACAATTCTCTCCTAGGGTGTGTGTGTGTTTGCACCAGCGAAAGGGGAAGAGATAGAGATATATGACAACTTTTTAGAAGAAAAAAGATGAGGCCATAGAACTTGATCGAGCTCGGAGGCCAGTCTAGCAGGTGATTTTGGAGAATTGGAAAAAAGTAAGATGTTCACACAATAATTTTCCCTATCCATTGAGAGATGCAACCCACAAAAAGAACTGCCTCCTTTCAAAAACATAACCTGATGAGGCAATCTAGCCAGAATCTAACACTATAACTACATATGAAGAGATAATTTAAAAGCAAAAAATAATGTAAGTGGTGAAAAAGCACGAGATGCTACCATCTCACCCTAAGTGAAGGTTTAAATTCTAAAGAGCCCCAATCATCGAGTGGTGCACCAGAATCCAATATTATATATCTCATGATCCTAGATCTAAACACTCTCCAACAAGTTTACATACGCATGACAACTTGGAAGAAAAATCAAAAGACATTACATTTCCTTTTCCATTGGAATCAGTGACCTCATTTCCACCACATTTATTTATCTCTTCATTATAATTGAAGCCTGGAGGATGCAAGCCTGGAGGATACCTCCTAGTGATAGACTCATGATGACCTTCAATTTCCATCTCCTGTTGTTATCTACAGAGGTCAAATTTCTAAATGAAAAAGACATAGATAGAACTGACCATACATTGAACTTTCATTTATTTAAAGAGTTAATACAGTCATATAAATGCTAAAAAAACCTCATTGATATTTGCCCCGTTCGGTGACTTGCAGATCACATTGCTCCCTTCCCCACAACAGGCTTGATCATTTTTGGTGAAACACAAGCTTCCACTTGTCGATTGACAAGAACAAGCATTCCTCTCTCCCAAGAAGAAATGGTCATTCGGGGGATTTTCAAGATGCGAGTCTTCAAAAATATCCGCATCTTGGCTCATATCAAGTGGGGGTTCAAATGCCTGACAAGCAATATATTTTTTATGGGCAAGAGAGAGAAGAAATAGGAAAAATTCATGATACCAAAAAGTCAACACTCATTTTCCCAAATAAGATATAAAACCTTTTTTTTTTTTTTTTTTTTGATTTGGCATCAGGTATTAGGAGCTTCGCTCCGGGTGCACAAGCCCTCGGCAAGGAGTTTCCCGCAAGTGCACCTCGGTTAATTCAAGGGGTGAACCCCCGGTTCAATGGCCCCAAGAAGCAGTTTGCACTTAGTGGGTTTCAAACCTAAGACCTTGAGGAGCATACTCAAAGTCCCACGCTGTCCAACCACTGAGCCAACCCCTTGGAATAAAACTTTTTCTTAAATATCAGCCCTTTGAGAAGGGATGAGATTTGTGGCCCCAAAGATTATCAAAATGTAGAAAATTTCAAAAAAAAAAAGGGTAAAACAAACAGCGCAAAGGTGATTAGTCACCAACAAGAGTGGGAGTCAAAACAGACCTGAAGCATGTTAAATATGAAATATGCATTTCTAGAAATACACCTGCAAAATCAAAAGCACAACAAATTACAATCTGCCAATATGTTGTTATATCAAATTCAAATTTGAATATTATAGCTACAATATCCAGCATATAGTAACTGTCAAGATTAGTATTTTCTAAAAAAGAGAGAGGCTCAGGATCTATATCTAGCCCTCACAATCTATTGATATATATATAGGAACAAATACAGTATTTTGAAATATGGACACCTCACCATATGACAATTCATAGGGAACACCTCACCACAGGACAACACATAACGACTCCTGACTACCTTCTAAAATAGGGACACTTGTCCCTTTCTTTCTAACACTCCCCCCTCAAGCTGGAACTTATATATATCATATAAGCCTAGCATTTAACATACAAACTCTTATTGACACAAAGACTCATCTGCATGTTGAAATACCAGCAAATTGGTTGAAAAACAAGAATAATCGACCGAAAACACCATGAAACTGGCTGCAAACCACCATTATTAAGGTTCTTGGTTGAATATGAGGAAGCTGGGGCAACCAAGAGTTTCAGTTCCAATTCCAATAGAAGAGTAAATCCCATTGTTGGCAATAACTGAGTTACCACCCTGAAGTCAAATTATTAATTACATGAATTATAGGGTGTAGGAGGGAATGACTAGAATGAATTCCATTATATCAATAGCAATAATAAAGGAATGGCTGACACAATCAGTTCAGTCAAAAACTGAACCGACCAAAAAATCTTCGGAACCGGCTGCAACAACACTGAACCGGCAGAAATATCACCAAACCAGACAAAAAACAATGTAAACTGACCGAAATATCAACAAACCAAACGAAAAACAATCAGAACAGTCTGAAATATCACCAACCGGCTGAAAACAAAACTGAACAAGCAGAAATATCCCCAGCTCGCTGAAAACCAAGCTGAACCAAACAAAACACAACAAAAATGACTGAAAAAACATCTGAACCAGATGAAAATCGACCTGTATTGGCTGAAACACAACCAAAACTTGCCTGTTACCCTGTTTGGTTGCATTTTACAAAAGGGAATCCAAATGCTTGTGGGAATCTGGATTTTGCCGTCTTTTTTAAGAAATGCGGATTCCTTTCTAAAGAAGTGGGAATCCACATTCCCTTGGCCTTGGAATTTTTTTTTCTTCTAAATGACAAAAATGCCCAAATTTATTATTCATAAGGAGCAAAAAAAAAAAACTCATGTATGCACTAAAAAATTTTGCTTTCTCAATCCCCATACCTTACAAAAACTTTAGAACTTATTGATGCTATTATTTGATTTTTTTTTTTTTTTTTTATTGAATATTATCATGGTTATAGTCAAAATATGTGATAATTTTGTTACAGTTATTTTTTTAATGCTACTTATTTGGGTTTGATTGTGACCATTTGTAAAATCCGTATATAAAAGAGAGGAACTATTTTATTCCACAAAGAAAATAAATCATAATCTATATATAAATGTAAGGAACAATCTATTGGTCATTGCTTCCATTCAATCTGATGGTAACTGGAACCATAAGTATGATGTGGCAATGAGGAAACAAATATAGTATAGCACATGTCTCCACAAAACAGAAATGAACGGGTTTTATTTGATTATAGATGAAAAATGAAGAATAGTATACACAATTTATCTATTGGCAAATTTCTGCTTTCAGATGGAACAGCATGTCATTTAGTTAGAGACTTCGGGAAGTATCTCTGGTTTATTTGTTCTTTTTGTTTAGTCACTAGTGGTTGTAGAGTCTAACTCATTGAATATACGATGGGTTACGTGGGTTATTTTTACGTGGAATCAAATCCATACGAGTCACGTTCAGCCAATGGGAGTCCGAATATCAAGTTGACGGAATGGAGCAGAATGAATCTAAGTACGGTTGTCATGGGAGTCACGAGGTTGGTATGGTTACTCAAGATGATGAAAGAGTTGGCGTCGGAGGCGATGGAGACGGGTGCATCCAGAGATCACCGAATGGGCGGCCCAGTTATGTTTCTACAGAAAAGGGTGAATAAGTATGGGAAATTCATGGAGATAACTTAATATGGTCGTGGAGGGAGATGCAATCTCGTTGTAATTCCGGAGGGGCGTGAAGGTCAGGGTTGAAGGCATTGTATATCGCAAATGGAGCGGCTCGTGAAGCATCTGAACTATGTGAGGAATGCAAAGGAGACGAAGAGTGCTACACCAGTACAGTCACGAGCGGTGGTTCCTAGGCAGACGTTTGCTGATGTGGTGGAGGGGAAGAGGTTAGAGTCTGAAACAGAGGAAAGGGGAAAGGGCAAGATGGGAAATTCAAAAGAGGTGCCCAGAAAGGAAAACGTTGAAAGGACTAAGAAAGGAAAGGAGAAGATCAAGGCCGAGAATCATGCAATTTCAAAATGGAATGAGATGGTGGAGCTCATGGATGAAGGGGTAGTTAATATGAAAATAATGAGAGATCTTTTGGAATCTTTCAAATTCAAGATGGAAAGATACATGCAGAAATATGGACTAGATTACGTGGAAGAAGGAAATTATCGCGTGGATTTTAATAGTGGGAAGGGTGGCATTACAAGCCAAATGGGCCCAAAAAAAAGAATGATAAAATACAAGTGGGGCCTAGTGACAGTGGGCCTTTCTTACAATCAGCCCATCAAATATTACAAAGAAACTGAGTATCGAAGGAAGCCCAAGACAGGGGCAAGATGGCGGGTGAAGCAGTGGGTGCAACTCGTCCAGCCGGCGCCAGAGAAGTCAACGGAGACCAGCCGGAGCAGTCCTCATGAACTTCTTTTAGGTGCAGACAGGGTGATGGAGCTAGACAAAGCCACACATGCAGTGGGAAAGGAGGATAGTCAAGCTTTGATGAATACAGAATTTCTGGTAGGAAGACCGAAGGTGGCTATGGTGACAGATATGGATGGGTTTGGCGAAGAAAGGGTCGGACCAGAGAAAGAAGAAGTTGCATAGGCCGGAGAAGTGATTCTGACCAAACTGGCGATGTTGACTGTGGAGACACAAACGGAGCAACAACGTCCCAAGGAGAATTTGAAGAGTAATTCTGTGATTCGTCGAAGTAGCGAAAAACAGGTTCGTCAGAGCTGTTCGCCGGAGGGGCAGAAATCCTGGGAGGAGTTGGACCAAAGCCTGGTGGGGAAGGGTCACATGGAGAGGATCCGAAGAAGGATTATCATCCAATTGAACCTGACGAAGCTGTGGGGGATGCTTGTGACGTGCGACAGCTCTCTAGGGTGGTGCAGACCTCGCCGATGGACTTCAGTGAGGGGTCAGGGTCGTATTCTGATGATAGGTCAGGTCCAGGGATGGTTGAAAACAAGGGGAATTTGGTTTTGGGTAGTTGTGATGATGGGGAAGTTGGTTTGGAGGAGACAATACTAGAAAAGGTTACCAATAGCTGGGTTATTGATAGGTGTATAGACTTTTATCCCAAAATTGGATTGACTTGTGAGGGGGAAAAGGATAAAATGGAGGCTTTACTCAATGATATTGAAGATTCTTGTAAGCAGCCAGTTATCGATGTGGTGGGTACTTCCTCTAGTGTCCCTGCTTCTAGAGGAAATAGGGAGCTGAAGAGACCAGACTGTTACATCAATTATGAAAGGGGCCGGTCGGAAATCCAGCAAGGTAAGGGAAGAGGGAGGGGTCGACATGGTGGTCTATGAAGCCAAAAATCATTGTGTGGAATGTGAGAGGGTTGAATGCCTTCAAGAAAAGATTGAGGATTAGGAGTCATTTAAAAGAGTGGAAAGCAGAAATTGTGTGCTTGATCGAAACAAAGATGGAGTTTATTTTCCGGGAGGTGGTACATAGTTTATGGGGAGGCCAACATGTGGGTTGGATGTATAAGGGGTCTAATGGGGTATCGAGGGGCATGTTGTTCATGTGGGATAGGAGGATGGTTGAAAAAAAGGAGGAGTGTATGGGGAGTTACACAATGGCCTGTTCTTTTCAGAATGTGGGGGACCATTTTGAATGGGCGTTTGGGGAGGTGTATGGCCCGAATGATGATGTGGAGAGAAGGATCCTTTGGGAGGAGTTGGCTGGTTTGATGAATGTGTGGGAGGTACCATGGTGTTTTGGTGGGGATTTTAATATAGTTCAGTTTCCTAGTGAGAGGTCTAGTGATTCGAACTATTCTACAGGCATGATGGATTTTTTGGATTTTATATCCGAACAAGGTTTGGTGGATATTCCATTGGCAGGGGGTCTACATACATGGTCCAATAATCAAGAAGATGAAACTTGGTCAAGAATTGATCGATTCTTATTCTCACCAGATTGGGAGGATCACTATCCGGCGATGTCACAAAGAAGGCTTCAACGTCTACTTTCCAATCACTTTCCCTTATTGTTGGATTGTGGGGAATCTAGTGGAGGTCGTAAGTATTTTAAATTTGAGAATATGTGGTTAAGGTCTAAAGGCTTTGTTGACAAGGTTAAGTCTTGGTGGAATTCGTATATGTTTGAAGGCTTACCTAGTTTTGTTTTGGTTAATAAGCTGATATCCCTTAAACTGGATTTGAAAAAATGGAACAACGCGGTGTTTGGTGACATTGGGAGGAAAAAAAAAAAGAGTTGTTGGAAGGGATCCAGGAGCTGGATGTTATGGCAGAAACTAGAGGTTTAGTAGAGGAAGAAAAAATTAAATTGGCTGATCTGTCGAAGGAATTGGAGAATACTTTATTGTTGAGGAAATACATTGGCGACAAAAATCGAGAGAGTTGTGGCTGAAGGAGTGGGATAGTAATACTAGGTTTTTTCATAAGGTGGCTAATTCCCATTGCAGATATAATCGTGTGGAAGCTTTACGTATCAATGGTGCTTTGTCCTATAATCTTACAGAGGTAAAAGAACATATTGTGCAGTTCTATCAAAGCTTATATTCTGAGCGAAGTTCTTGGAGACCTAAAATGGATAATCAATTTTTTTCGTCCATTGATGAGGAGGAGAAGAATTGGTTAGAAAGAGACTTTGAGGAGGAGGTTTGGGAGGTGGTAAAAGGTATGGAGGGTGACAAGACACCGGGACCGGATGGTTTCACCATGGCATTCTTCCAATCTTGTTGGGCTGTGGTGAAACACGATGTTATGGCTGTTTTTTTCTGAATTCCATCGAAGACGCCAGTTGGTGAAGAGTATGAATGTAACGTTTGTGTCCTTGGTTCCAAAGAAAAGGCGGATGCAATAGAGGTGAAGGATTTTCTGCCCATTAGCTTGGTGGGAGGGGTGTATAAAATTTTATCCAAGGTCTTGGCCACTAGAGTGAAAACTGTTTTAGGAAAGATCATCTCTAACTCTCAAAATGCTTTCATTGGTGGGCGACAAATATTAGATTATGTGCTCATTGCTAAAGAATGTTTGGATGGTCGTATGAGATTAGGGGTGCCAGGTGTTATTTGCAAATTGGACTTGGAAAAGGCTTATGACCATGTTAACTGAGACTTTTTGTTGTACTTACTGAAAAGATGTGGGTTCGGAGAGAGATGGAGGGGTTGGATAGAGTGGTGTATTTCGTCGGTCAGATTCTCCATTTTGGTAAATGCAACGCCAGAGGATTTCTTTAATAGTTCGCGGGGGATTCGGCAAGGGGACCCAATGTCGCCGTTACTTTTTGTGTTGGTTATGGAGGCTTTGAGCGGGATGGTGAATGCGACGATAGAGCAAGGTTTATTGTCAGGTTTCTCTATGGGAGAAAGGGCTTTTTCAGATTTGGTGGTTTCTCATTCTTTATTTGCTGATGATACCTTGATTTTCTGTGAAGCATATTTGAGCAAATCCGATACGTATGCCTTATTCTCTTGTGCTTTGAGGCAGTTTCGGGGCTGAGAGTTAATCTTGGTAAATCAAAACTTGTTGCTATAGGAGAAGCAGACAACATTGGGATTTTGGCTAATATTCTTGGGTATAGTGTTGCGGCTTTGCCTATAAAGTATTTGGGTTTGCCATTAGGGGCTATGCACAAGGCTACGTCTATGTGGAATGGTGTGCTTGAGCAGATGGAGCGTCATATGGCAGGATGGAAGAAATTGTATCTATCAAAGGGAGGTCAATTAACTCTTATAAAGAGTACGTTGTCTAATCTTCCGATTTATTTTTTATCTTTGTTTCCTGTTCCTATGAGTGTGGTCAAAAGAATTGAGAAACTTCAAAGAGATTTCCTGTGGAGAGGAATGAGAGACGAACAAAAATTGCATCTTGTTAATTGGAACCAAATATGCAGTCCCCTATGGGCCGGCAGTATTGGCATTCGGAATGTACATAAGTTTAATCAAGCTCTCTTGGAAAAATAGTTATGGAGATATGCGACAGAGAGTGAGGCTCTTTGGTACAAGATAATCAAAGCCAAGTATGAAGATCAGGATGGTGAGTGGTGTTCGAAGGCGGTGTCAGGTTCTTATGGTGTGGGTTTGTGGAAGCCTATTAGAAGAGGTTGGGATACTTGCGAAAGGCGTGAGGTCTGAGGTGGGGATGGGATCGGAAGTTCGCTTCTGGCATGATATTTGGTGTGACGATCAACCGTTGAAGCATGCTTTCCCTTCCTTGTTTAGTATTGCGAGGTACAAAGAAGCGTGGGTGAAGGATAATTTTAGTTGGAGGAATGGGATGGTTGAGTGGAATATCATTTTTGTGCGTTCCGCCCAGGATTGGGAATTGGATGTGGTCTCATCTTTCTTTGAACTGCTATACTCTTGTAAGGTTTCTTATGGTAATGCAGACTGTATTCAATGGTCCTCATCTAAAAAGGGTACGCTTGAGGTGAAATCGTTCTATAAGGCCTTGTCCATTCCAAATTGGGAGGTGTTTCCATGGAAGAGTATTTGACGCTCTAAAGTGCCTTCGCGAGTAGCATTTTTTGGGTGGACTGCAGCTCTCGGCAAAATTCTGACACATAACAATTTGCGAAAGAGGAGTATTGTAGTAGTGCAATGGTGTTGTATTTGAAAAAAGAATGGGGAGTCCGTAGATCATTTGTTGATTCATTGTGAAGTGGCTACTCGGTTATGGAACTATGTTTTTTCTTTGTTCAGTATTGAGTGGGTCATGCCGCAAAGTTTCTTTGACTTGCTTTCTTGCTGGAATCAAGTGGGGGGTAGGGATATCTCTAAAGTCATTTGGAGGATGGTTCCTTTGTGCATCACATGGTGTATTTGGCAGGAGAGGAATGCCCGAACGTTTGAGGATAAGGAGTGTTCGGTGGATGGGATGAGGAAGAATATGATCTCTATGCTACACTTGTCGGCGTTGGCTCATCACCGTAGTGTTGTCCCAACTATAGATAAGTTCTTGAATATGTGCTCTCTGTATATTCCGTAGAGATTTCTATTTTATATATTTTTGCATTAAGGTTGCGCCCCTCTACACTTTTTCAATAATATTCACATTAATTATCAAAACAAAAAAACCCATAGTTTATATTTTTTTTTTTTTTCTTCCGTGTCATTTTTTGATTAATTTTTAAATAATTTTGTATCAAACAACCTTATGCGCTTGAAAAGAAAAGCATAAGGATACTCTTGGATACATAAATAATTCCTACAAGATGCCCAAGAGTAAACCAAACTTGGAAATATCATATTCTCAAGATTCCTAATCATTCCCAAACGTGGGTTAGTTTCATTCCCGAAAATTCCGATTTCCAAACATCACATTTTTGGGAATGTAGATGCTTGAGGAAATGTTTAGATTCTCCGAACCAAACACCACGTTATTGTAATTTTGTTTCCTTAGCACTTAGGTGAGAAGGGCATTCCCTGTTGACCGAATTTTAATTGTTGGGGTATGCCCCTCTGCATTTGTATAGTTTTCCATTTAGATATAAAATTTAACTCATCCAAAAAAGAAGAAAGAATTTGACAGCTTTGAACATGGACCTATAAAAGGCCAATCTAAGCTAAATCTTACAAATATGAATCAAGATAAATCTCTTTTTAATTTGGGAAATAAATGTGTAGTCCATCTATACGTTCAAAAAGTTTAGACTAGAAAAGAGAAGAAGAAGCATAAAATTCAAGCTTATTTGAACCATGAATTATAGAAATATAAGCTAGCGTGATAAATTATCAGGACCATCCATATACCTAATCTCAACGCAATACCTATAACTCATAATTAAAATTTTCTATTCAATCCCTGAAAAATAAACCAATCATAAAAGATCCTTACTAGATTACTATTCAGGGTTAATTACCTTTTTAGTGCCTACGTTTTCATGTTTTTATTTTTTCTCACCTAGGTTTTAATCCGTGTTACAGATAGTACCTGACATATGGGTAAATACAAATTTAGTACCTTCATCACCATTTTGTCAGCCAAACTAATGAACTGCAATGAGGGTGGTTTTAGCTACCTCCTGCAGCCGGTCTGGGGGTGGGTCGACCACCCCCAAGGCCTTTGAGGGTGGTTTCGGCCACCTCTTTTTTGGAATTGAAGGGCCTTAGGAGTGGTTCGGCCACCCCCAGACAAGCCGCAAGGGGTGGCCGAAACCACCCCATAGCAATCTATTAGTTTGGCTAACGGAATGGTGACAGAGGTACTAAATTGATATTTACCCATAAGTCGAGTACTATTTGTGATACAAATTGAAATTTTGGTAAAAAAAAAAACGTGAAAACCTAGTTACTAAAAAGGAAATTGACCCGACTATTTAACAAAAACCTCCCAGATCAAGTTTTAACTTGACGTCTCGAATCCAACATCCACCTTTTGCATTTGAGAAAAATTAAAAAAAAATAAAAAAAATAAGCTCATATAAAGTACAATCATGGTTATTGATCAATGAAAAAAGAAATGAAGTAGAGAGAATTTACCATCTTAGTCTTTGAAACTTTAAAGGGTAATGCGACAGTAAAGCCTACAAAAACAAAAAAAGATATGTGATTATGGGAATTTGCTAGGATGGGGAAAAGGGTTAAGATAGTAACTATCAATCATACCTAGAACCTATGTCCCATAAAAAAAAATATAATAAAAACCATATAATGCAGTTTTTGCAAAAACTACACTAGCATAGTGATCTTTAAGTGCCAAAGTAGGGATTCATTACTAAAATAGTGTATGCATTCTCACATTATGTCAACTATGCTCATAATAACAATTCCATGGTCAAAATAGCAACTAGATAAATGAAATCTATTCTTCTTGCAGGCGTTTACCAAATCAAGCCTGATTAATTTATTGTAGACCCACATAATCCACATTAAATTAGCTTAAGTATCCTTTTTTTTGATAAGTAATAAGAAGTTTTATTAAAAGCGTATAGGCGCCCCAAAGTACACTGGGAGTATACAACAGAATCACCTAACGAGAAGAAAAACGAAAAAGAAAATCATCATAAGTAATCGACAATGGAAAGACATGTGCCACAGTCCAAAGAGGCTAAGATGTCCTCCAAGGTCCCCTCTACATCCTCAAAACACCTACTATTCCTTTCTTTCCATAAACACCAAAAAAAGCAAGTGGGCACCATCTTCCAAACTGCGGCACTCCCCCTCCTCCCCGAGGATCACCAACAGGCTAGTAGATCCAAAACCCGTCTCGGCATCACCCAAGACAACCCAAAATGACCAAAAAAAGTACACCATAGGGCATAGGCAACCTCGCAATGAAGGAGGAGATGATCCACCGTCTCCTCACTCCTTTTGCACATATAGCATCTATTTGTTACAATCACTTGTCACTTCCTGAGGTTATCTAGGGTCAAAATTTTGCCCAAAGCCGCCGACCAAACAAAAAACTTGCCCGTGGCGGCGCTTGTGTTCGCCACACACTCTTCCAAGGAAAACCCCTCCCTTCGGTGCATGCCAATGAGGTGTAAAAGAGCTTGACCTTAAAGCAGCCTCTTTTGGAAGAGTTCCACCACAACCTATCTTCACACCCTCGACTCACTCTAGTAGAATGTAACACCTGGAAAAAAGAGGCCAATACATCCACCTCCCAATCATGAGCCTCTCTAGCAAAACAAACATTCCACTGAATGGACCCACCCAGCACCTCCAAGTGATCCGCAACTGAGGCGTCCTTGGCGCATGCAATGCTGAATAAGCCTGGGAAAGCTATCTTGAGAGCCGTATTACCACACCACAAATCGTGCCAGAATCTGACCCTAGTCCCAACCCCCACCTCAAACCGAATAAACCTTTTGAAGGTGTCCCAACCTTTCCAAATGTTCTTCCATAACCCCACCCCAAAAGATCCACCCGCCTCCAAAGAGCACCAACCTCCCCAAACACTACCAAACTTCGCCTGCACCACAGTCCTCCACCAAGAATCTCGCTCAACTCCATAGCGCCACAACCATTTCCCTAATAGGGCGCGATTGAACACCAAAATGTTCCTGATGCCCAGGCCTCCCTCCTTAATCGGGGTACAAATCTTCAACCACTTTACCAGATGGTACTTGAACTCATCGTTTAAACCTCCCCAAAGGAAATCCCGCTGCAGCTTCTCAATCCACTTAGCAACGCTCACTGGAATGGGAAAGAGAGACAAAAAGTATGTAGGCAAATTGGCGAGAGTGCTCTTGATCAACGTGACTCTTCCACCCTTCGACAAATACAACATTTTTCACCCAGCCAACCGACGTTCTATCTTCTCGATAACTCCATCCCAAATATGCTTAGCCTTACACGAGGCCCCCAACGGCAATCCAAGGTACTTTACCGGCAAAGAAGCAACCCCACAACCTAGAATACCGGCTAACCTATCCACTTGCTCCACGATCCCCACTGGAATTAACTCCGACTTGGCCAAATTAACCTTCAACCCGGAGGCAGCTTCAAAGAGCAAGAATACACTCCGCAAATAACGAAGCTGGGTGGGCAATGCCTTGCAAAAAATCAAGGTATCATCCGCAAACAAAAGATGAGAGAGCGTAAAGTTGCCAACTTGGAAACCTTCTAAGAGCCCCCCATTAGCTGCTGCCGAAATCATCCTACTTAAAGCTTCCATCACTAAAACAAACAGCAACGGAGACAGATGGTCCCCTTGTCTCAAACCCCTGGAACTGCTAAAGAAGCCATTAGGAGACCCAGTAATCAAAATCGAGAACCTCACCGAGGAGATGCAATGTTCAATCCAAGAGCACCAAATCCCACCAAAACCACATCTCTTAAGCATGTATAACAAGAAGTCCCAATTCACATGGTCATAAGCTTTTTCCAAATCCATTTTGCAAATAACCCCCGGCTCCCCAGATCTCAGCCGACTATCAAGGCATTCATTAGAAATCAAGATAGGATCTAGAATCTGCCTACCTTTGATAAAGGCACTTTGGGATTGAGAAATAATCTTTTCCACGACTACCTTCAATCTATTCGCTAGAACCTTTGCTATGATTTTGTAGATGCTTCCTACAAGGCTAATAGGCCGAAAGTCTTTGAGATTAACAGCGCCGGGAACCTTCGGAATAAGCGAGATGAAAGAAGCATTGAGACTTTTCTCAAACAGCCCTCCTACATGAAACGTGCTAAAAACCTTCATAACGTCCTCCCTCACAACTTCCCAACAAGCTTGGAAGAAAGCCATTTTTTTTTTATAAGTAAATATGATATAAAAGAGCGCAGAGGGGCGCAACCCACATACACGGGAAGTATAAAAGAGAGCGCCTAAGAGGGAGAGAAATGAAAAAGGAAATCAGAGAAGTTAATCCCTATAGGAGCTAGCCAAGCGGCCGTCCAGGAATACAAAGTAAAGAAGAAAAAATGAGTCAATTCCTCTATAGTCCTAGTGGAGTCCTCAAAGCATCTAGCATTCCTTTCATTCCAAATACACCACATAAGACACAAAGGAATCATCTTCCACACTACCGCGCTTCGGGAACGACCTCCCGACCACCAACCATCGAACAAGCCCCTCACCTTGCAAGGCATGACCCAAGACAGCCCAAACCGATTGAAAATAGTATGCCAAAGGACACTTGCAATCTCGCAATGGAGAAGAAGATGATCAACCGACTCTCCATTCTTCTTGCACATACAACACCATTCAACTACCACTAGGTTTCTCTTCCGCAGGTTGTCGTGAGTCAAAATTTTGCCTAAAGCCGCGGTCCACCCAAAGAAAGCCACTCGCAAAGGGACCTTAGTACGCCAAATGCTCTTCCAAGGGAACACCTCATGGTCACATTTGCACATAGCCTTGAAGAGAGACTTAACCTCGAAATTGCCTTTCTTAGACGAAGACCATCTAATACAATCCATAGAGCCTATGGATATCTTGTGCGAGTACAACCGGTCGAAGAAAGAATAAATTAAATCCATCTCCCAATCCTGAACTGACCGCACAAAAGTGACATTCCATTCGACAACCCCATTCCTCCAAATCAAGTTATCCTTCACCCAAGCTTCTTTGTGTCTGGCTATGCTGAACAAAGATGGGAAAGCATGCTTCAAAGAGGAGTCCCCACACCAAATGTCCTGCCAAAAGCGAACTTTTGAACCCTCCCCCACCTCATACCGAATACCTTTGGCAAAAAAATTCCAACCTTGACGAATGTGCTTCCATAAGCCCACACCATGGGAACCCGAAACCTCCTTAGTGCACCAACCACCCTCCTGATCTTCATATTTAGCTATGATAACCTTATACCATAGAGCCTCACTCTCATTAGCATATCTCCAAAGCCATTTACCCAGTAAAGCTTGATTAAACTGATGCAAATTACGAATGCCAAGCCCGCCGTACCGAAGGGGACGACAGACTTGATTCCAATTTACAAGATGTAGCTTAGGCTCGTCTCCCATCCCTCCCCATAAGAAGTCTCTTTGAATTTTTTCAAGTCTTTTAGCTACACTCATAGGAATCGGAAATAAAGACATAAAGTAAGTCGGAAGATTAGAGAGCGTACTCTTAATGAGAGTTATACGACCTCCTTTAGAAAGATACATTCTCTTCCAACCTGCCATCTGACGCTCAATTTTTTCGATCACATCATTCCACACAGCCTTATCCTTATGCCCCGCCCCAAGAGGGAGACCCAAAAACTTCATCGGCAAATTGGAAACACTACATCCAAGGATATTAGCTAAAACCCCTATGTTCTCCACCTCACCAATAGCCACAATTTTAGATTTACCAAGGTTCACTCTCAAACCCGAAACCGCTTCAAAACATAAGAGAATGAGACGCACATACCGGATTTGCTCGATAGAATCTTCACAAAAGATCAAAGTGTCATCAGCAAATAACGAGTGAGAAACCACTAACTCCGATAACACCCTATTTCCCACCGAGAAACCAGTCAAAAAACCTTGGTCAACCGATACATTCACCATCTTACTCAAGGCCTCCATAACAAGCACAAAAAGTAACGGAGAAAGAGGGTCCCCTTGCCGAATTCCCCTCGAGCTATTGAAGAAAGCCTTCCGGAGAACCATTCACAAGAATGGAAAATCTTACCGATGTAATACACCACTCAATCCATGCCCTCCACCTCTCACCAAACCCGCACCTATGCAACAAATACAACACAAAATCCCAATTCACATGGTCGTAGGCCTTCTCCAAATCTAATTTGCAAAGAACACCTGGCACCCCTGACTTCATGCAACTATCCACACTTTCATTTGCAATAAGAACAGAATCTAGGATTTGGCGACCCCCAATAAAAGCATTTTGAGAGTATGATATGATCTTACCCAACACAGTTTTCATCCTTGTTGCAAGAACCTTAGAAACAATTTTGTACATCCCTCCCACCAAGCTAATGGGCCGAAAGTCCTTCATTTCCACCGCATCTGCCTTTTTTGGGATCAAGGAAATAAAAGTTGCATTCAGGCTCTTCACCAACTGTCGTCTACGATGGAACTCGGCAAAAACCACCATAACATCATGTTTGACAACACCCCAACAGGCTTGAAAAAAAGCCATGGAGAAGCCATCCGGACCCGGAGCCTTATCACCATCCATGCCTTTAACCACCTCCCAAACTTCCTTTTCCTCAAATTCTCTTTCTAACCACCTATTATCCTCCTCATCTATGGACAAAAAAGGCTGGTTGTCCATTTTAGGGCGCCACGAACTTTGTTCCGAGTATAAGCTTTGATAATAACTCACAATGTGAGCTTTTACCTCAGCTGGATCATTGGAAAGTACACCATTAATACGCAGCTCTTCCACACGATTGAACCTACGGTGAGAGTTAGCCATCTTGTGAAAGAAACGAGTATTGCGGTCCCCCTCCTTGAGCCACAAAGTTCTCGATTTTTGACGCCAATGAATTTCTTCACAAAGCAAGGTGTTCTCCAATTCTTTCACCATATCCGCCTTTCGGACCTTCTCTTCCTGGGCTAACCCTCTTACCTCTGCCAACTCATCCAACTCCTGAATACCTCCCAACAACTCCTTTTTCTTTCTCCCAATGTCCCCAAACACCTCCTCATTCCACTTTTTCAAATCCAATTTGAGAGATTTCAATTTCTTAGCAAGCACAAAGCTAGGTAGACCCTCAAACGAATAAGATCCCCACCAAGAACTAACCTTATCAACAAAACCTTCAGCTTTAAGCCACATATTTTGAAATTTAAAACTCTTATTACCTCCACAAGGGGCCCCACAATCCAATAATAAAGGGAAGTGATCGGAAATCAAGCGCTGAAGTCTTCTTTGTGACACTGCAGGGTAGTGATCTTCCCAATCCGAGGAAATCAAGAAGCGATCAATTCTAGACCAGCTCTCATTCTCCTGATTATTAGACCACGTAAATTGACCCCCCATCAAGGGCATGTCCACCAAATTGTTCTCTGAGATGAAATCCGAAAAATCCATCATGCCAGTGGAATAGTAAGAAGCACTGGCGCGCTCACTAGGGAACCGAACGATGTTAAAATCTCCTCCAAGGCACCAAGGAACCTCCCACACATTCATCAAACCAGCCAACTCTTCCCAAAGGGCCCTTCTCTCCCCATCCTCATTCGGACCATACACCCCCCCAAAAGCCCACTCCCAATTGTCCTCCACATTTTGAAAAGAGCAAGCCAATGAAAAATGCCCCACACACTCCTCCTTACACTCCACCACCCTCCTATCCCACATCAATAACATCCCCCCTGACAAGCCATTCGACCCTTTGAACTTCCACCCCACATGTTGGCCTCCCCAAAGACTATGAACCACCTCTCTGGAAATAACCTCCATCTTTGTCTCAATCAAACACACTACATCTACTTTCCATTCTTTCAATAGACCCCTAATACGCAGCCTTTTTTTGAGGGCATTCAACCCTCTCACATTCCATGCAACTAAGTTAAGCTTCATCATCCACCAACATGCCCCTCTCACCATCCATGAGCTCCTTTAATCCTGTTGGGGCTGGAGCATAGTCAGAGATGCCTCCCAAATCAGCAACACCCTGATTCCTAGAAGCTTCAATAGAGTTGAACAACAACTCCAACTCCCTTTTCTTCCCTTCATCAGTAATACCAATTTTAGGGCAGAATTTGAGGCAATTATTAACTACCCAATTGGACGACATCAAACCTGACCCTAAATCCTCCAACCCATCAGAATCTGAGATACTTTCCTCTTCCAATCTAGAGCCAGTCCCGAAAGGCTCCACTGCCGGCATACACTCCACTCCTTCTTCTCCTTCCAGCAACTGCGGACTCGTACTGCTAGCCTCCCCCCGACAGAATTCCTGCAAACAGCTCCCCCCTACCATCCATTTATTCCGACGAGATGGTATCTCCACCAGGAACTGATCATTACCCACACCCAGACCTGTCCCCCCATTTCTGGTCTCCGCAGTACACATCGGCTGGCTCTGGGTGTTTTCCGGCCGTGATTGCGTCTCCGGCATCCTCTGAACTGATTCCGGCCTTGACCCCAGTATCCCCTTTCCCTGCCCATAAGTCGCAATACTTTCCCCAGCTTCTCCGGCACCCTCTGGACTGATTCCGGGTTCCATAGAACAAAACGACGAGCTCTGTGCATTTTCCGGCGAGACTTGCGTCTCCGGCACCCTCTGGGTTGATTCCAGCGTTGACCCCATAGCCCCTTTCCCCTGCCCACAAGCCGCAAACGTGTCTACCAACGCATCGTCCCACTTTTTCTGCCCAACAAACCTTCTCGTATAAGTCAACAATACCTTTCCCTTTCCGGTATACTGAGCCTTCGCCGGAAAAGTGGAGACTCTGTTGCTTGGCTTTTCACCGACCATAAACCCATCACCATCCCGTGCAGAAGTGCCAAAAACCTCTGTCGGTATACCCTTTTCCGTTGATCCAGCCATAGAAAACCCATCGGGGCCTGACGCCTTGTTACCATTCATTTTAAACACTACCTTTCGAACCTCCTCGTCTTCGAACTCTCTCTCCAACCAACTAGCCTCCACCTCCGAAATAGAATCAAAGGCGATGCCATCCACCACAAGCCTCCATCGACTTTGCTCCGAAAAAAGTTTCTGATAGAACTCAACAATGTGCTCACTAATCTCTGAGGGATCGGACGAAGTGTTGTCCCCAATCATAAGGGTATCCAAAGTGTTCTGTCTTCTATTAAAGTTGGCTATGGAGTGAAAGAATTTTGTACACTTGTCGCCTTCTTTCAACCACATCACCCTGGACTTCTGTCTCCAACTCACCTCCTCCATAAGAGTGCAATTCTCTAATTCTCGCACCACTTCCGCCTTCCTTACAACCTCCCCCGCATCCAAAGCCCTAGTTTCTTCGTTCACATCCAACAGCCGGAGCTCTTCAAGCAGCTTCCTCTTGTTCCTTTCAATGTTGCCGAACACCTCATTCCATGTCTTCAAGTTCGACTTCAAGGCCTTGAGCTTACAAGCAAGAACAAAACTCGGCGTACCTTGGAAGACATAGGAGTCCCACCATTGTTTCACTAGGGCCACAAAACCATCCGCTTTAAGCCACATATTTTCAAATTTAAACGGCCTCTTCCCCCATGACACCTCTCCCAACTCAAGAATGATTGGGAAGTGATCTAAGCACAGACGAGAAAGCCTCTTTTGCCTAACCCCTGGAAAACGGGCCTCCAACTCCGGGGAAATCAGAAACCGATCAATCCTTGACCACAGAGGGGGATCATTGGAAATTGACCAAGTAAACGAACCTCCAATTAGGGGAAGATCCATCAACCCTTGTTCAAAAATGAAGTCTGAGAATTCTATCATAGCCAAATCCAGATGTACCTCACCTGATCTTTCGCTAGCGAACCGAGTAACGTTAAAATCGCCCCCAATACACCATGGCATATCCCACCAGCTTATAACACCCGCTAATTCCTCCCAAAGGAGCCTTCTATCCCTGCTGAGATTCGGACCATAGACTCCAGCAAAAGCCCAAACAGAACGATCCCCAATATTCCTAAAAGACACCGCCAGGGTGTAGGTCCCCACATAGATGTCGACCTTCTCCACCACCCTATTATCCCACATTATCAAAATACCACCCGAAGCCCCGCTAGAATCCAAGCAACACCACTCCACATGACTCCTCCCCCATAAGCTACAAACTATATTGCGGGACATACTCTGAATCTTGGTTTCCTGAAAACAAACAATATCTGCCTTCCAATCTCTGAGCAAATTACTCACCCTCAAACGTTTGTCCTTCTTGTTCAACCCCCTCACATTCCAAGAAAGAATGTTTAGCTTCATGAGACCACTCTATGCCCCCTCCCCTTTCTATTGCCCCGGCTAGAGCATGCACTCCTAGTGTCATAATTCACTGAGCACTCCAAATTCCTAACCTCCCTTTTGCCCTTCGTGCCGCTACTCAACTTAATTATCATCGCATTATTCCTCCGTTCCTCTTCCAAAAAAGTCAAAAGCGCTAGCAATTGCAGCTTGTGACCCGTATACGAAATCCCCACAATCGGATAAATCTCATTAGCACATTGAATGACCCAATCCGAATAGCCCCACTCCCCAGCCGTAGGACCATACGTATTCAGAGGATAAGGCCCATTAACATTAAAAGGAACCGGAATTACCTCTCGTGTCTCAACCCCCCTGCTGCCCTTTCCCACAGGTTGGACATTTTCACACAAATCCCCACCTTCTGAGCACCCAGCTACCATACTCAGATGAGCCCTTAGCTTAAGTATCCTAATAATGTGAAATACGAATAACTGTTAAAATTATGGCAATATACCAGAGTCTTCACATACCACTGCACTAGAGTCTCCTAGGACACATGACTGCCTCATATGACGTTATATTTCAGAAGTTTCCAGATTTGTCAATATTTAGATACCACATGTCCGATATTAGAAAAAAAAATAACACATTTTTCTCTACCTTTCTATACCACAGTAAAAAATAAATATTACTTATGCATTGCTCAAGGTTATTGTTAGTAAGCTAAATATGACATTTTAACTTCTAAAAGCAACTTACAACTTTAACCTTTTTTTTATACGGTAAGTATTATATCCAAAGGAAAACTGTACAGAAGTACAGAGGCATATCCCAAGACAAAAAAAAAAAAAAGCAACAAAAGGGACAAATCTGACTAGGAATTCCAATTAAGGAAGCCCCTACTCGACACAACAAAACAAAAAGGAGTACAATGCTTATGATTGAAAATCTCCTCTGAAACTCCCAATGTCCTTTGAAGCTACCTATTTTCCGAGGATGACTTAAGGCCATGTACTGTGAAAATCTTGAGTCACCTTACATAAAAGCAGGAACTGTTGGAGGTGGGTTCTTGCGTTCCTTTCTCTCCAAATAAAATACACGAAAACAATGAACATCAAATTGCAAACCAGACTAAGAAGAGACTAGATTGGAAAATTTTGAGGGTTTTCCATGGCTGCTTTCAGATGATTTCAATGCAATTAGAAACTGGATGAAGCTATGGGAGGTTCTTGGAATGGCCTTCATGGAAGAATGACCAAGACGAATGTATCTCTAGGGCAGGGATGGAAGGCTTAAGATATGGTAGGTTCTACCTCACTTCGTCAAATAGAAGAGATGAAGACCCCCTCCTTAGAAAGCTTGATTGGGCTCTAATAATCAACATGGAGTAAGAATGCTCCTTTCAGAGGGCAGAAGTTCAATTCCCCCCTCTAGTAGATTCTGATCATTCTCCCCTTGTGGTTAATTAAACTTGTTGATTTACTAAGAGCGGAGATTCCATTTAAAATCTTTGATTTTTGGGCAGACCATCCAGATTTCTTACTATTAGCAGCTAGAATGTGGGAAGAAACTGTTGTAGGGACTCCGATGTACCAACCATTAACAAAGCTTAGAATATTGAAGGCTACGATGAAGTTTTAACAAGGAATTTTTCTCTAACCTTCTGGACAGGTAAACCAAGCAAAAGAGAAAATGGAAATAAATAAATAAACAAATAAAATCCCAGGCTCATCCCGCTCTCCTTTGAGTGCAACTTTTCACCATGAGGAGTCAATTGCGATTAAGGAGTGTGGAGATTTTAGTAGAGTGTAAAAGAGATTTCAACAATAAAAATCCTGAATTCAATGGCTTCACCTTAGAGATCAAAACTATTAAGTTTTTCTTCACAACCATAAAGCACCACTAGAGCTATGGTAATATTATCACCGTGTGCAACGATGATGGGACTAGGATAGATACTCTAAAGGAGGTTAAAGAGGTTATTTTAATGTTAGAATATTGATTAATTCACCCCATCCTTTTAGTTTAAATTTTTTAGATAAATGGTAATTTAACTTGGTATCATAGCGAACACCCCCTCACACATCTGACCTGAACTCACATGACTTCTTTTCCACGTAAAAAGAACCCAGGTACCCCATTCTTCTTCCCATACAACTACTACCAGCCAAGAGTTGGGCAGGGAAACCACCCCCGCACCTACTCACGCTCCGTCGCTCACCTCATGCACTCCCTTCTACGAGGGAGAGAGAGGTTTGATAGACAAATGAGGTCAACTTAATAGAACCTAAATCAACCATGCTCAAAAAAGCATTGAACCACATCTCCCTAACCCAGGGGGAAAATGTATTGATTTTGGCTTCCATTGTATGTCACAACAATAGGAAATATATATATCCCAAGACCTAGAGAGCTTAAGGATTAATATTTTCTCGGTTGATCTCTCATTAACTCACGTAGAAGACTATGTGTCAAGTCCTCTAATGGGGAGCAAGACCGGGGGATGTGACAAAGTAGACCTCATGAAGATGTAAGATTTGGTTTGATGGGATTTCCTTCTCTAGGTCCTAAGAGTTGTAGGATTCCCGAAGAAGGTTATCAGATGGATCTCAAAGTGCATTTCTACTACTAGGTTCTCTATCAACATTAATGGAGAATTAAATGGTTTCTTGCCGGTAGAGAAAGCCTTAGACAAGGAGACCTTATGTCACCCTACCTTTTTGTCTTAGCTATGGCAATCTTCTTAGGTTTGATGACAAGGAGCAAATAACCCACTTGTGTTTTGCGAATGATCTCCTGATTTTTTGTAGGGTTAAGGCGGGTTCTATTTCCATTGTTGTTGATTGTATCAAGCGTTTTAAGGAGCTCTCTACGGTGCAGTTCCTAACTCAGATGAAAGCAACTCATTCACTAGTGGAGTTTCTCCCCATGTCAAGTCACAACTCCTTAACACTCCCTATTAGGTATTTTGATGTCCTTCTCATTTCCTCTAAACTCAACGCTTCAGATTGGAAAGTGTTGGTGGAGCAAATTGTGAACAAGGGTAACCAATAGGGCTCCTCCTACGTAGTTCGACTCTAGCTTATCAAATCCATCCTCTTCGCAACTCAAGTGTACTGGTCTTCACTGATCATTTTGTCCAAGTTGTGATCAGACAAGTAGAGGACCTTAGTGCTAAAAGGAGCCAAGATGGCTTAGGATCAAATTTGTCTGTCTAAAGAAGAAGTTTGTTTGGGTATTAAAAGTATGGAGCATTGGAATAAGGATGCCGTGATGAAGCATTTTTGGAACTTGTGCACTGATTTTAGTCACTCCATTTGGTCCAACTAGGGCCACACCTAATTGGTCAAGGTTAAAAAAAATTGGGAGTTGAAATACCCAGGTGATTAGTCTTGGATCTAGAGAAAAATCCTCAAGCTTCGGCCTTTACTTCTAGAGAAGATGAGATATCGAGTGAGTAATGGTGAGTCCATTTCCCTTTCCTTCGATGTGTTGGCATCCCATTAGGCCCCTTGTTGACAGATTTGGTGAAAGTTTAATATATGACTCGAGACTAGGCAAAAATGCTAAGGTGAATATTCTAGTAGATGGCAAGGATTGGAAATGACCAGTTTGCTTAGTCAATTGATTGAACCGAATTGAAACGTGCTAAACCTCAACCATTAGACCAGACATCGAAAGAGGATAGCCCATTATGGGTTGATGCCCCTACCAGTAAATTCCCTATTTGGAATGCTTGAGAGAATTCTCGGCCTTGGAATCAGGTGGTAGACTTGCACAAAGGTTGTTTGGCATAGTAAGGCAATCCCATGTCAGGCTTTTATCCTTTGGTTTGCTATTTGTGGTGGTCTGTATACTCGGCGCAAACTCCAGCTATTGGGTATCATTTGGAAAGTTAAATGTGAGCGTTATGGTTTAGGTAGGGAAAATAGCGATCATCTGTTCTTTGAATACCCCTTCTCAGAGAGAATTTGGTGTTATCTTGCTGGCAAACGTAATATTTTGTGGTTCTTGAGAAGCTAGCGGACAATATCAGATGAGTAGCCCAGGATTTCAGAGACAAGTTTCTTCATAGTGTGGTTAGTAAGATCATGTTTGCTTCAACAGTCTATGACAGTTGGGGAGAGAGAAATGCTCAAATACACAACCGCCATTCTAGCATTCTTGTTCAGGGTTTGTGGGGCTGGTTTCTGTTGGGATGTTTGGTGTTTGCGGTTTCTTGCTTTTATTTGTTTTTTCTGTTTTTTGCATCCTTTTTGTATACTTCCTGTATGCTTAGGGGCGCCTACGCTTTTTATAAAATTAATCAACAACCTCCATGACTTGAATCCATCTCAGGAAAATCGATGGCTTCAACAGTCATGGGGTATATCGGAGATGATCTTTTTGCATCTTGGTTAGTCCAGGCTTCTTGGTTTTCATTGGGGTGGCTCTCCTAAGCTCCAACCACTAAGCAGATTGAGCTGCTGGTCATTTCCACTTGATGGCTTCCACTTTTCCTTTTTTTTTTTTTTTTTTTTTTAATAAGTAAAAATGTATATATCAAAAAACCCAAAAGGGCGCAACACAATTACTTATCTCACAAGGAGCCCCACAAGAGAGCCACAAAGACCCCAACAAAAACCCTAAAGCCCGAAACATACCAGGACTAAGACCTACAAAAGCCCAATAATAGCCCTAAAAATCCAAAGACCCCCTACTGCACCTCAGGGGGGAATGAAAAAACATTTTTAGACCCGAGAAACCCCCACCGATGCTGGCACTTCGCCTGAGTCGCCTCCAAATTTAAGCTGCACTCCAAATTGTTGAGCTCCCTCAGCCCCTTAACCTTAGAAACAGAAACAGACTCCCTCTTCTCCTTATCGATAGCAGAAAAAAGATCCAACAGACTTTTATCGTCACCTCCCCAGGACAACCCCATCACAGAGCGAAATTCATCGTGTCAATCACCTCCATGGAATAGCCCTCATCCCCCTCCACCGGAATTTCAGCCACAATCTCGGCAAGCAGCTCCTATATTGGGCTCCTATATTCATCGTGGCTTCCACTTTTCCATTAATGCTAAGACCCAAATCGTGGATAATCCTTTTTCCCATATTTGCTAGCTAGTAGCCCTATAGAATGCTAATTGTCAAACTACAAAGAGACAGAAGATCCATCACCTGCTTGATACTTGTTTTGTCCTGAACCAGAATTCTAAGCTTGAGAAATTTCCACCATCCCCAAGAGTACTCTCTTGGGCACTTCAAGCTGGCCCATACTGATGTGCCATCTGAACACGTGCCACTAGTGCTTCACCATGACTCCTTGTTCCAATGCTCCATGTTTTTTATACCCTAACCACCCTCTTCCTTAGGCAAACATACCTGGTTCCACGGAATCTTGGTTCCCTTTAAATTCAAATCACTACTTGGCCAAAGAAAACTCCTAAGGACACCTTTCACCTGCTTGATCACAGCCTTGGCGAGGATAAAGAGCAGTGCCCAGTAAACTTTGATTGCAAAGAGAATCAAGTTCAGCAGTTGAACTCTGCCCATGTAGGAGACCACCCTGTTGGTCCAATTCTTGGCCCTAGCCACAATGCGCTATATACAATGATCTTACAATCCATAGCCTCAAGTTTCCAGGAAATGAAAGAAACCCCCAAGTACCTCACTGGTAAAGTGCCCACATTATACCCAAGATATTAAGAAGCTATTCACATATGCTTGGAGACACACCACTTGTAAAGATGTTACTTCTATCCGGATCTGGTGAAAGACCACACATTTCTTTGAAATGTTTAAGACAATCTGCCACTCTGCCTACTGAAGTTGGCTCCCCTCTACAGAAGATTAGCAGGTCATTCTACAAAGCACAAATGGAAAATTTGTTCCTTCTCACACTTCCAATGAAACTTAAAACTCCCCTCATCTACCATGTTGTTTAGAGACCTGAGAAAGCTTCCATTACCAACACAAAGCTATGGGGACATTGGATCTCCTTGGCAAAGACCCCTACATCCCGGAAAGAAGCTACATAACTCCCCATTAATGCTAACAGAGAATCAGGTAGGGGTGACACATTCCTTAATCCAGCCAACTAGTTTCGCAAAAATCCCAACTTCGGAACGTCTAAGAGAAAATCCCATCAAATAGTATCACAAGCCATCTTAAATCGACTCTTAATGCACACCAAGGCTTACCTTGGTTCTGATGGTAGTTCCAAGGAAGCTCCTGAGCTAGTAAAATGTTATTAGCAATTTTTCGACCCTCCACAAAAGCTATTTGCTGCATCCCCACAAGTTGAGGAAGGAATGGTTTGATCTTGTTGGCTAGGATTTTGGCAATGCCTTTGTATATTGTTTTGCAACAAAAGATCGATCTAAAGTCTTTGAGGTAAGAAGGGTTTGGAACCTTAGGAATTAGAGCTATGACAATGGCATTGGTCTCTTTGAGCAAGTGACCAGATTTCAAGAAATCTTTGGTGGCGACAATTTAACATTTTTGAAATACATTTTCACAGGAGTTGTAATAATAAAAGAGAGTTTCCGTACATGGTGACATAAACGTTAGTACTAACTGAAATATAATCACATATCATCCAAAGGATCTAAAAAGGTTCCTTTTTTCTTTATAAGTAAAAATTTATATCAAAAGCGCAGAGGGGCGCAACTCATATACACGGGAAGTATAAAAGAGAGCGCCTAAGACGGAGAGAAATGAAAGAGGAAATCAGAAAAATTAATTACTAAAGGAGCTAGTCAAGCGGCTGTCCAAGAGTAAAGAATAAAGAAGAAAAGATGAGTCAGTTTCTCTATAGTCCTAGTAGAGTTCTCAAAACATCTAGCATTTCTTTCAATCCATATACACCACATAAGACATAGAGGGATCATCTTCCAAACTACCGCACTTCGAGCACGACCTCCCAACCACCAGCAATAGAACAAGTCCCTTACTCTGCAAGGCATAACCCAATGCAACCCAAACCGACTGAAAATAGTGTGCCAAAGAGCTCTTGCGGTTTCGCAATGGAGAAGAAGATGATCTACTGACTCTCCTGACTTTTTGCACATACAACACCACTCCACCACCACAAGGTTCCTCTTCCGCAGATTATCAGGAGTCAAAATTTTGCCTAGGGCCGCGGTCCACCCAAAAAAAGCCACTCTCAAAGGCACCTTAGTGCACCAAATACTCTTCCAAGGTAACATCTCATGGCCAAAATTAGACAAGGCCTTGAAGAGCGACTTAACCTCGAACTTACCTTTCCTAGACGAGGCCCAGCAAATACGATCCACCATACCTACAGAGATCTTGCACGAGTACAACCGCTCAAAAAAAGGAGCAACCAAATCCATCTCCCAATCCTGAACATGTCGCACAAAAGTGACATTCCACTCTATAACCCCACTCCTCCAAGTTAAATTGTCCTTCACCCAAGCTTCTTTGTGTCTAGCAATGCTGAACAGAGAAGGGAAGACTTGCTTCAACGGAGTTTCCCCACACCAAGTATCATGCCAGAAACGAACTTTCAAACCCACCCCCACCTCAAACCGACAACCCTTGGCAAAGGAACTCCAACCTTAACGAATATGCTTCCATACACCCACACCATGAGGACCCGAAACCTCCTTCGTGCACCACTCGCCTTCCTGTTCTTCGTACTTGGCTTTGATAACCTTGCACCAAAAAGCCTCACTCTCGTTCGCATATCTCCAAAGCCATTTCCCCAAGAGAGCTTGATTAAACTGATGCAACTTTCGAATACCAAGACCACCGTAATGTAAGGGACAGCAAACTTGATCCCACTTTACAAGATGCAACTTAGCCTCATCTCCCATTCCTCCCCACAAGAAATCTCTTTGGACCTTTTCAAGCCTTTTAGCTACACTCATGGGAATCGGAAACAAAGACAAAAAGTAAGTCGGAAGATTAGACAACGTACTCTTGATAAGAGTTAAACGGCCTCCTTTAGAGAGGTACATCCTCTTCCAATCTGCCATTTGACGCTCCATCTTCTCAATCACATCATTCCACATAATCATGTCCTTATATGGCGCCCCAAGAGGGAGACCCAAATACTTCATGGGCAAATCGGCAACACTACACCCAAGGATATTAGCTAATACCCCAATGTTCTCCACCTCTCCAATAGCCACAATTTTAGACTTTCCAAGATTAACTCTCAAACCCGACACAGCTTCAAAACATAAAAGAATGAGGCGCACATACCGGATTTGCTCGAAAGAAGCTTCACAAAAAATCAAGGTATCATCAACAAATAAGGAGTGAGAGACCTCCAAATCCGAGACAACCCTATCACCCACCGAGAAGCCTGTCAAAAGTCCTTGGTCAACCGTAGCATTCACCATCTTACTCAACGCCTCCATAACAAGCACAAAAAGTAACGAAGAAAGGGGATCCCCTTGCCGAATTCCCCTCGAACTGCTAAAGAACCCTTCCGGAGAGCCATTCACTAGAATGGAAAATCTTACCGACGTAATACACCATTCTATCCAAGCCTTCCACCTTTCCCCAAAACCACACCTATGCAGCAAGTACAAAACAAAGTCCCAATTTACATAATCGTACGCCTTTTCCAGGTCCAACTTACAAATAACACCTGGCACCCCTTGCTTCATGCGACTATCCACACATTCGTTTGCAATAAGAACCAAATCTAGGATTTGTTGTCCCCCTATGAAAGCATTTTGAGAGTAGGAAATAACCTTGCCCAAAACAGTTCTCAACCTAAAGGCAAGAACCTTAGAAACAATTTTGTACACCCCTCCCACCAAGCTTATGGGCCGAAAATCCTTCATCTCCACCGCATCCGCCTTTTTGGGAATCAAAGAAATGAAAGTAGCATTCAAGCTGTTCACCAACTGCCGTCTGCGATGGAACTCATCAAAAACCGCCATAACATCTTGTTTAACAACACCCCAACAATGGAGAAACCATCTGCACCCGGTGCCTTATCACCATCCATACCTTTTATCACCTCCCAAACCTCCTTTTCCTCAAACTCTCTTTCCAACCACCTACAATCCTCCTCATCAATAGACAAGAAAGGCTGGTTGTCCATTCTAGGCCGCCATGAACTTTGCTCCGAGTATAAATTTTGATAATACTGCACCATGTGATCTTTAACCACAACTGGATCATCGGATAAAACGCCATTAATACGAAGCACTTCCACACGATTGTACCTGCGATGAGAATTCGCCATCTTGTGAAAGAAGCGAGTATTTCGGTCCCCCTCCTTGAGCCATAAAGTTCTTGATTTCTGGCGCCAATGAATCTCTTCACACAACAAAGTGTTCTCCAAAACTTTCAACATATCTGCCTTTCTAGTCTTCTCCTCTTGATCTAACCCTCTCGACTCTGCCAATTCATCCAGCTCTTGAATGCCTCCCATCAACTCCTTTTTCCTCCCAATATCGCCAAACTCCTCCTCATTCCATTTTTTCAAATCCATTTTGAGGGATTTCAATTTATTAGCTAACACATAGCTCGGTAGACCCTCGAAAGAATAAGATCCCCACCAAGAGCTAACCTTGTCGAGAAAACCTTCGGCTTTGAGCCACATGTTCTCAAATTTGAAATACTTTTTACCTCCGCAATGAGCCCCACAATCCAAAGCAATAGGGAAATGATCGGAGAACATGCGTTGAAGTCTTTTTTGTGACATTGCAGCGAAATGATCTTCCCAATCCGAGGAGAGCAAGAACCGATCTATTCTGGACCAGGTCTCATTTTCTTGATTATTGGACCAAGTAAATTGTCCCCCCATCATCGGAAAGTCCACCAAATTGTTCTCCGAGATGAAGTCCGAGAAGTCCATCATGCCTGCAAAGTAATAAGAAGCACTAGAGCGCTCACTAGGGAATCGAACAATATTAAAATCCCCACCAAAACACCAAGGAACCTCCCACATATTCAACAAACCAGCCAACTCTTCCCAAAGGACCCTCCTCTCCACATCCTCATTCGAACCATAAACCCCTCCAAACGCCCACACCCAGTTGTCCTCCACATTTTGAAAAGAGGATGCCAAGGTGTACTGCCCCACACACTCCTTACACTCCACCACCCTCCTATCCCACATCATTAACATCCCCCCCGACAAACCATTAGACCCTTTATACTTCCACCCCACATGTTGACCACCCCAAAGATTGTGAACCACTTCCCGGGAGATAGTCTCCATCTTGGTCTCAATCAAACAAACTATATCTGCTTTCCATTCCTTCAAAAGACCCCTAATACGCAACCTTTTTTTTAGGGCATTCAACCCTCTCACGTTCCATGCTACGATGTTAAGCTTCATGATCCACCAATTTGACCCTTCCCACGACCCCTACCTTGCATGGAGATCGTTTGGTTTCTGTCAACAAGAAGTGCACTCCCTGAAAAATCCCCCGAGTCAGAGTCAAACTGCTTCCTGGCATCTTCAATAGACTTGAACAGAGCTGCCAACTCCTCCTTCTTCCCCTCATCTGAAACACCTATTTTTGGACAAAAATTGAGACAGCTTTCTACTACCCATTTAGGAGAACACTTTACTGATTCGAGTTCCTCCAAACCGATAGTTGCTGAGATACTATCCTCCTCCCTATTTGACCCAGTCCCAATTCCAATTTCTTTCTGTCCACTATAAACTGATTGCAACAAATTCGTAGTCTCCCCCCTACATACCCCTGTCAACATCCCAGAACACCGACGAGGTGCAAAAACCACCGGAGACTGATCTGGGGCAGAGCCCATGTCCTCACCTGCACCGCCTATCTCCACAAAGCACTCCGGCGAACCCCCACCAGCATCTCCCATCTCCATACGGCTCACCGGCACACTCACAGGATACATCTTCAACCAATATCAATGTTATATAGTACAATAGTGGGAAACAAAAAGAAACCAAATATGTTGCAAATATTTCCTCGATCACAATTGACTTTGGTCATGCGTGGCAATGTATTGTGTAGGCAAAAACGCTAAAGACCACCTGCAACTTGCTTCAAATCCATCCATGCCTGTGAACCCCTTAGGGCCCGTTTGGTTTACGGAATAGACCCCTGGAATAGAATGATTATTCCTATGAAACAGTCATTCTTTTGTTTGGTAAAAATATATTCCTACGAATAGTTATTCCGGTGAGAATCACTAATCCCTTACTCACAGGAATAGCTATTCCTGAGGGAAACAACAAGATTTTTCCAAAAAATCAAGTGGGTGGCCGACCATCCCAATGGGTGGCCAGCCACCCCAGGGCCACCAGGGGTGGCCAAGACCACCACCGGTGAGATTTCGAGGTGGCCTAGCCACCTCGATTCACATCGGGGTGGTAACTGCCCTTGGGGGTGGCCACACCACCCCTATAGGGCCATGATGAGGTCCTCTGGGGTGGCCGCACCACCCCTAGTGCATGTTGTGGGTGGCTGGCCACCCATTGTGGTGGTCAGCCACCACACATTCAACCTTTTTTTTTTTTAATTTGAGTTTTGGAAAAATTAGAAATTAAATGAGCTTTTTAATAATTTTAGTTCAATTCCAATTATGAAATATGTGTTACTACCAAACTAAAGAATTTGAATAATTATTTCATTTCAACATCTTCTATTCCCAATAATACCTATTCATTTTCCTAATGGAATACCTATTCCGCAAACCAAACAGGGCCTTAGTCTGCAAGGGGAAAGGCAGTACTATCTCAAGCAGTACTCCACATACATCGGCCCTTCATCTTTATTATAATTTCTTTCCCTTGATGACCATAACGAGAAGATATTAAGAAAACAAAAGAATACATAAGGAAGGACAAGTTGTCCTACAAGGAAAAGAGACGACCAGTATATAAAGAAAAAAAAAAATAGAAGAAACAAAAAGGAAGCCCGTCATAATGTATAAATGTGCACTCTAAACTTCTCTAGCGTTGCTTATGGAATTATATAAGAGAAAAAAAAAAACTACTTATAATGAATACATGGAGTAAATAATGCTAGTTTGATCAAAGATTAAGCATAGAGCAGTAACAAGCATGGACAGAGAAAACATAGCCACCTAAGAATTTGATTTCTTCTGAATTCAGTGTGATAGTTATAACTGCAACCTCTAGGGTTTCACTTGCATCAAGAAATTGCTAACCAAGAAGAAAAGAGGAACTACCTTATGGGTGGGTGGAAGCTTTTTATAAGATCTTTCATATCTTTTGACATCTTCTTCTGAAGCATCTGGGTAGCTGTGAGGAGTCCATGCAAGAAAAGTACTAGCATTAATACTAGGGAGAGAGATGACATGCACTATCCAAAGGTAACAACTAAAAAAAATGATAAGGAAAGATCAATGATTAGAAAATAGTTGGAGAGCATATGCACAACAAACAAGTCAAAAGGCTGACCAGAGGAGAAAAAATGACAACCAAATACAGAATTGCAAATATAAGCTTTTTTTTTTTTCTTTGCTAACTGTCAACAATTTTTTATTTTTTATTTAAAAAAAAAAAAAGACCAAGAGAAATTTTTTGATAAGTAACAAAATTTCTCTTGGTTCTTTTTTTTTTTTTTTTTGTTTACAGTTAATTTAAAAAAATAAAATAAAATTTTTTTAAAAAAAAAAAAAAGAAAAAAAGAAAAAAGCTTATAACCGTAAACATGTAGCCGATTTGAATTAAGCTGATATATTATGGACTTGCAGATATAAGCTAAATGTACATGATTAGGCAACGCACCAATCCCAGGACAATGACATTAATCTAAATTATCGTTATTAGGCTGGATCCAACAGATGAACAAGCTGTTTCAGGTGCCCACCAAAGGCAAACTTGCGCTAACCCGGTCACCCACCAATGGCTGAAAACTTGAAAGGATGATGCTAACCCAATGAATAATCTTGAGGCCAGAGTCCTTAACTTACTACAGGAGGAGAACAAAACAAGGAGTAACTTCGTTCTAGGATCCAAAAGTTGTACAGAAGAGATGAGCATCGCAAGACATGTCATCCAGTAAAGAAAAGGCATCCATTTTGCCAAGGAAAGCAGAATATTGCACTGGTTAGGAGTTTCTGCCACTAAAATGAGTCAACTAAGAAGAAGGGCACAGAGGCTAAAATCGGATGTTTCAGTGAACTACGATGAGGACTGTCCAGATTTGATACGCAACTCAGCCAGTCCTCTACAAAAAACCGTTCCTCTTGATAATAGAAACCAGGAAGTAGAGAATGGAGAGGATGCCTGCCACATTCCAAGTTTGGAATATTCAGATGTTCCAACCATTCAAGAGAGTGAGAATGGAGGACAAAGTCTGGAATCTTCAAATGCTCCAGCTAATGAAAAAAAAAAATGTAAATGGAGAAGGAACAGATGGAGAGACATCCAATGCTGCATGTTTCTATCAGAATGATGTCACATGCTCCATTAGTACTGAATCCAAAAGTGAACAAGTAGGAGTAGCAAAAGGTGAAAATGAGGAGACTGAAGGGGGAATGGCTCCAGAGGCTAAGGGAGGGAAATGTCCACTCCAATTCCTCAGGTCAAAATTCTAAAGTAGACAATCCACAGTCTGCACCATACTCTCTAAAAGAGATGACAGCCTAGCTAGAAAATCTGACACAGCCTGGGTGTGAGAAAGGGGATGTGCTTATATAGAGCATGCTCTCTCTAAATGGTATGAAGTCTTTTGGGATATACCCAATAACAAAACCGTGCGAGCTGAGGCTCAAAGTGGACAATATCATATCACGTGGAGCGGGGTATTACATATGGTATCAGAGACGAAGCCCAACCTAAGATGGGGGGAACGTGCACAAGCCTATGATGGTCCCCAACGAGGATGTTAGGTCCCAAAAGGTGGTAATTGTGGCGTTCCACATTGCCTGCATGTGAGAAAGGAAATATGTTTATATAGAGCATGCTCTCTCTAACTGGTATGAGGCTTTTGAAGTAAACCCAATAACAAAATCATGTGAGCTAAGGCCCAAAGTGAACAATATCATGTCACTTGTAGCAGGGTGTTACGGCCAAGTTGACTGAAGGCGACTAGAGGAGATTCCCCTCCCAACATGAAGTCAGGTCTGTCTTGCACCATGAGTGGCCCTATAACCATGAATCCTGGTGGACCTTCCTAGGGCCAAGAGACAACCCCAAACCTGAAGATAGAGCCCACTCGAAAGCTTGAGAGGAAATCACCCCTACATGCAATCTACCACCTCCCCACCCCCCTTTCCCGTCCTTTGAGAAATGGGCATGTGGACCATAGCTACACAAGTCTTGGGCCTTTTCATGGACCTGAGACAACCCTCTCTATGAGCCAAGAATGTTTGGTACAACTAAGATCAGTGGCCTAGCAAGGAGCCCATCAACATGAAAAGGTATAAACCCTACCTTTCAACCCAATTCAAATCACCCAATCTCTTTGTCTAGTATTCTCCAACCGACTGACACAAAAGCCTCCCTACTGGTTAGGCTTAAAAAAACAAAATGTAGAGCTTAGGTTAGACGGAGTTAGCATTCCGATAGAGATCACTGATAAAGACTAGCAATGGAAAAATGCTCTAGTGGGACACTTCCTTGATAGAGCTCTTACATTCCATCTAGTGAAACATTGGGTAGTCAATGCTTAAAAGCAAAGGCTTGAAGATATCCAGCTTCTAGACAATGGTTTTTATGCGTTCAAGATGAACAGGGAGAAAAATTGTCTTGCCATTATAGAAGCCGGTTCCTATCATATTGCCAAGAAACCCAGATTATTAGGAAGTGGCAATCAGGCATGCATCTCTCCAAGAACAGTTTTGCAAGTATAGCAGTTTGGATAAAATTCTATCATATCTTGCTATTGTTAGGACTCCGAAGTGGATAGAATACTTAGGAAGCGTCATCGGGAATCACCCATACTAGGATAGGCCTATCAGCACCATGAAAGTGTCTTCTTTTGCTAGAATCTGCATAGAAATTCAATCAAACAAGGATGTGTCAAAAGCTATTTTTCTTGATCTTGGATACGAGGAACTGATTAGGTACAAGTGAAGTTGTCATGGAAATTGCCTACATGCATTTTCTGGCCCATCCGGCTTAACAGAACCTTCACAGTTGCTATCACATGGTTTATGGTCATCCATGGGTAAATGTTCTCACTTAAAAGCTTTCTCAAACAATCAACCTCAGGGTGGGTAACAATGGAGGAAAAGGAAGGTTGGACCAAGATGAGACTAAGGGCCCGTTTGGTATGCAAAATGGCTATTCCATTAGGAAAGTAAATAACTATTACTAGGAATGGAAGAAGAAGGAACAAAATAGTTATTCATATTCCTTAGTTTGGTGACAACACATATGGTCTCACTGGAATGGAAGGAAAATTATTAAAATGGAATGAAATCTGCAGGTGGCCGACTCACCCCCCATAACAAAACTCCAGGGGTGGTCACTCCACCCTTGGAGCCCCTTGTGGTGGACCAAGTGTGGAATCGTTGGCAATGTTTGCACTTGAAGCATCTTTGCAAAGAAAAGAAGCGTCTCTACTTTTCTCATGACAATGCCGACCTAGTACACAAAAGCAATGTGAACACAACTTCCTTTGTCTTGGCTTTGTGATGCATACAAGAACCCAAAAGCTCCCTCTATTGCATCGGTTTTCCTGAAGCTGCATAAATACCATGGCAACTTGATCGAATCCTTGCAAGGAAAATCTCTACGAGCACAATGAACGTAGTGCTATTAGGCCCAAATTTGGCGAAAAAGAAGGTCATACATGGCCACAAAGCCAATGTGGTTGGCCTTTTGTGCCCCAAAGAGCAATCAGTAGTCAGGAACTGTGCCACTGAGAGCAATTAGTGTTTGAGCCCTTGCAATCTTGTAAAGCTCTTCAAGGGCACTCATGGCTTTTGCAGCAAGAATCCAACCAACAGTTCTCAAGATTGCCAGCTAGATGTCTCAAAGAACCATTTTAAGGCATTACGTCATGGTTTCTCGCTCTATTAACAAAACTGACACCACTAAACCAAACATGATGAACCCATCATTATCAAACATTAGCATCAACAGAAACATCATAAAATGATCAAAGAGCTTAAAAGCACATAAAATGCTAGCACTAAAAAATTAACTTGTTCACGAAAACACATAAACCACTTGAAAAGAAATTAAAATACATAAACCACTTAAAAGTACATAAAAGACCATAGTCTACGAAGTAAGAGGTACATAGGTTACACCGTTAGAAGAGTTAACCAGTAGCGGAGGGTTATTAGGATTTATGGATGGGTCAGTAACTCCCTAAGTGAAGGGTTGAAGAGTTGAAATCTTGAAGGAAATTGGAACAAATACTGCCAGAGTCTTATGGTAGCTGATGTATTTAGGTGTTTCCACAATTAGAGATGATGGTTAGGGTAGAAGAGATGAAGGCTATTAAGATAAGAGTTTAGTGAAGGAAAACTAAAGGAAACAGGTCAGTTTGTGATTAAACAAAAAGTAATAGAACACAGCATAAATATGTTGGATAATCGTGGCTTTATCTATACACAAAACTCAAATTTTCATTCATAAGCTCTAAATTTTGTTCAAGCAGAATGCAATATATCCCCATTCCGGACTTTTACGCTACTATACAAAAAGCGCCCAGGACTCTCTTAGAAACTACAAGAAAGCTCTACTACCTTAAATTCTAAGCAGATTCCCATAAAACAGGCTCACAACTCTTAAACCAATGGCGAAAAATTATTTTAAAAAAAAAAAACACTAAACCCAAAACTGTCGGAAACAATCTTCAACACCACATACGACTGAAAATGTCCAATTGGGCCATCAAAACATAAACTCCCAACACTAAATCAATTCCAAGTACTAAGTAACATTAAAGATGCTATAACTCGCAGTTCAATTCCAAAAAAATAAAAATAAAATAAAAGAGCAGCTACTTTTACTAGACTTCCCAATCACCAATCCGACTCAAATTGACTCAACTACCAGAATCAACTTGATCTTAGCCTTAAAAGTTGCAAGAGCACAAGGAGAGCATATAATCGGCTGACGACGTCGTTCCATATAACTTGAGTATTAACTCAGAATTCAATTTAAACCAAAAAAAAAAAAAATCTAAAAATTAAAAATACAAATGACACAATCGAAGAAGAAGAAGAAGAGAATATGTGAGAGAAATAGGCGTACTTGAGGTAGGCGCTAACGATGCGCCTAAGGGATTTGACCTCCAGGGCTTCTTCAAGCTTCCTTTGACGACGTCGCTCCTCATCCTCCTCCTCCCCTACTCGCGGCGTAGACATTTCTCACTCAGATTCTCGTTCGACTTGTTTTGTTTTACCTTTCGCGGCTCTGCAGTGGAGAGTAGAGCCTTGTCGGAACTCGGAATTGCCTATAAACCCCGAACAGAAGGAAAACCGGACTAAGGTTTTGGGCTGCTCACTCAATCGGGGCTTTCCGGTTCGGCATATGTGGATACTTTGGGCCACATCGAATCCTAATTCATATATTTATTCGACCCAACCGGATATCAACCACCGACCCAATATACCGGGCTAAGGCTTTGGGCTGGTCGCTATTATAATCGGAGCTTTCGGGCTTGGCTGGGGCATGTGGGTAATTTGGGTCACACCCCGAATCAAGTCATAAAAAAGTATAGTATTCCTAGTTGATTGACTACATACGAGTGGGTTGATTTAAATATTAATTTTTATTGCCATATCATTATAATTATAAGGCGAAAGAATACTACACAAAATTAAAAAAAAAAAAAAAAAATGACTTTTTAAATAGCTAAAATAATTCTTAGAGTTTGTTTGGGATTGCATTTAAAAAATAAAGTTTTTAAGTCAAAAAGAGTTTTTTGGCAAAAACCTCATTTTTAAGCTTTTGCCAAAAGTCCATTTTGTTCATTTTTAGGTTTTTTGGACCTTTAAAAGCATAATTAATTTTTTTACCAAACAAGTATTTTTTTCTTCAAATTGACTTTTTGAGAGTTAAAAGCACTTTTAGGCTCTTCAAACGCAATCTCAAACATGTTTTTAGAGTGTGTTTGGTATTGCGATTTCATAAATAAAAAATGTGATTTTAAATCAAATTTCAGAAAATAGAATATTAAGGGAGTATTTTTTTGAAAAGTTGTATTTTAAAAGACTAAATTACGATTTTAAATAATAAATTACAATTTTATCCTAGGTTTTTAAAAAGTGCCCAAACTGTTGGAAAGGCTCTTTGGACAACAACTTGCCAACTGTCCCCTATTGTTGTGTCATGAGAAATAATTAAATCATAAACAATAAAACATCAAAATCCGAAAGACAAAACAAAGACAAGACAACCCCTCCTCCTCCTTCTAGATTATTCCCAAGAATCCAAAGAAGCCAATTAATTGAGTCTAATCAAACCAACCCCTACAATTGTTTACAACACAAAAACAAACAAAGAAACGAACAAACGGACTCAACGAAAGGACGCAAGAGCGGAGTAGGTAATGAGGATTAGCTTTTGGATTGGATAGGATAGGAGAGGAGACCCCCATTTCTCGGCTCAAAAGTTCTTCGCCTTTTTCCGTCTGTCTCAGTCCACGGCCTCCCACTTTCTCTCTCACTTTCCCTCGTTTTCTCTCTCCCCAAACACCGCTTTCTGACACAACCCACCCTCTCTGCAAACTCCTCTGTTGTCACTCCCCTTGTTTTTCTCTCAAGCCTTTGTCCCTTTCCCCCCGAAAGCTATTCAACTTTTTATTCTCTCTCTCTCTCTCTATCTCTTTTCTATCTCTGATCGATCATGCTTCAAAGCTTGGTTCCGCAATCTCCAATATCGAATTCTAACCCTAATCCTAGCTCTAGCAATAGCTCCGCCATGAGGACGAAGCGCGTGGACCGGGATGATAGCTCCGGCGACGAGACGACGATGAAGCGGAGGACTTTCTTGAACGAGGGGTCGGTCTCCGGCGAGAAGGCTGTCGAGGAAGCGGAGGGGAGCGAGTCGAGCGGGCTGAGACTCCTAGGGCTTCTGCTACAGTGCGCCGAGAGCGTCGCTACGGAGAACCTCGACGACGCCACCGATCTCCTTCCCGAAATTGTGGAGCTCTCGTCCCCGTATGGCTCGTCGCCTCAGCGCGTGGGGGCGTACTTCGCGCACGCACTCCAGGCTCGGGTGATCACCTCCTGCTTGGGCACCTACACACCGCTGAGCTCCAAAAGCCTAACCCTAACCCAGTCCCAGAGAATCTTCCTCGCTCTCCAATCTTACAATTCCATCAGCCCCTTGGTGAAATTCTCTCACTTCACTGCCAACCAAGCCATTTTTCAAGCCTTGGACGGCCAACTGGACGTCCACGTCATCGATCTCGACATAATGCAGGGCCTCCAATGGCCAGGATTGTTCCACATCCTGGCATCCCGAAGTAGAAAGATCCGATCTATGCGGGTCACCGGGTTCGGATCCTCCTCAGAGTTGTTGGAGTCGACCGGCAAGAGACTTGCGGACTTTGCTACTTCGCTGGGGTTGCCTTTCGAGTTCCACTCGTTCGAGGGCAAAATCGGGAATCTGAAAGATCCGAGTCAACTCGGGGTGAGGCCGAGCGAGGCGATCGTGGTGCACTGGATGCACCACTGCCTGTACGACATAACGGGGAGCGATTTGGGAGCGTTGAGATTGTTGACTTTGTTGAGACCGAGGGTGATGACGATGGTGGAACAGGATCTGAGCCACGGGGGCGGGTTCTTGGCGCGGTTCGTGGAGGCTTTGCATTACTACAGCGCGTTGTTCGACGCGCTGGGGGACGGATTGGATGGAGACAGCGTGGAGAGGCATATGGTGGAGCAGCAGCTGTTTGGGTGCGAAATTAGGAACATCGTCGCTGTGGGTGGGCCCAAGAGAACCGGAGAGGAGAAGGTAGAGAGGTGGGGGGACGAGCTGAGGCGGGTCGGGTTCCAACCCGTCTCGCTTGGAGGGAACCCGGCGGCCCAGGCCAGCTTGTTGCTTGGGATGTTCCCATGGAAGGGTTATACTCTGGTGGAGGAGAACGGGTGCTTGAAATTAGGGTGGAAGGATCTGTCTCTGCTCACCGCCTCGGCGTGGCAGCCGTCGGATTGAATTGCTGTGATGGAATCCGATGAGTATAATTTGGATCAGGAACAAGTGGTGGGAGAGCATGGGGATCATCATGCTTTTGCTGCATTTAAATGTTGTGGAAGAGGAGGAGTTCAGAGAATTTTGTTTGTGTTTAATAATGATATACCATGGAGATATTTGAAGGTGGAAGCATCATCAAGTGAACTAGTCCTTGTTCACTTTTGTTGTTAATTCTTTGAACTTGTTCCTGTGTATTTGGAAAAAGGGGAAAAAACATAGAGAAACAAAAACGATCCTTTCTATTTGGAGGTAGAGCTTAGGTTTTAGGGGATTTTATAGGTGCTAAACTGGAGTGGTAGTCATTGAATTCTTAATTCCTTGTAATTGCTTGATTTATTTGAATATTTCACATGTAGACCTTTGTTAAATGTCCTAGAAAACATAAAATTTGGCTCCCTTTGTTAATATTTTGACTTAGAATATGGTTAACTATTTGGATTGTTTATTTTTTTAAAAGAAAATAAAATGGAGAATGAAAAGCATCAACACTTTGATTCCTAGTTTTATTGAAGTATGGAGATTGCTCTTCCAACATAGGCTTAATCCCTGCAATGGCATGATTTATAAATGCACTTTTTTGGTATGTAAAATTGGGTTTGTTATATGATGATTAGACATCATGATTCATCGCTCCTATCAAACACAGAGATTGGGCAAAGGGTACTTTTCTCAAGTTTAATGGATACACTTGCTGGAAAAAGAAAAGCAAAGGGTACTTTTCTCAAGTTTTATGGATACACTTACCAGAAAAAGAAAACCATAGTCTTATCATGATGAGAAATAATATTTCGTAGATTCATATAACTATGATGATGTTAATATCAACTATTAATTTTTATTTTTATAAGTTTTTGTTGATCTAAATGTTGATTTTTAATGTCATATTATCATAATTGTGTAAGAGATTAGTAATCCCATAAAAATTCACTAAATAGCATTATCATGATATAGCCTCAAATTCAATTTCCATTTCGGACCTCAACAAATCTAAGAGTCTACACACCATTGGTAGTGGTAGCAAAGATATATAAAAAATAATATAGCAGGCACACCATTGGTAATGGTAGCAACAATATATAGTAAATATATAGCGTACAATAACAAAATAGAAAGAGCAACCACGTGACAAACCTACAAAGCACTACTTTTCCGTACAAATGAATTCAAACATGCGGTAAACAAAATTAATTTTAGAAGTCTCTCTTGTATCCCTACAAGAATGATATGGCTCTTAAAATTACCGTTTGATCAAAATTCAATAATGATCAATCACAAGTCCAATAGTGATTTTAAGAGCCACATCATTCTTGGAATGACACAAAAGTGACACAAAAAGAATTTGTAGCATTACTCGATAAACCGTGGAGTTTGAAATTGAGCATTCTTATAGTAACGACCAAATTTTATTAGTCAAAATAATTAAAAATTACATTTTTTTTATATTTTAACTACTAATTTTTTTAAAGCACTCCCAACGGCCTCATTATTTTCGTTATCTGTTTTTATTATTTCATTTAAATATTATTTTTCAAAAGTTTTTTAGTATTTCTCTAACATTTATATTTTTTAATGTTTGTCTTTTCCTAACCGTTAACGTTTGGGTTGAGCGTGAAAAAGAATAAAAATGATGGTAATTTTCTTTTTTTATTCTTTTGGTGAGCGAATAATACTCACCAATCACTCAACAAACAAGAATCACTATTTTGCTGAGGCTATGGGGTGGGTTTTTTTTTTTTTTTTTTGGTGGTTTTTAGTGATTTGGCTCATCAAAATAATTAAAAAACTATTTTGATCAGTCTACTGGGGATGCTCTTAAAGCATCTAGGATTTTGATTATACAAGAGCTCTCTTAACTTATTAATAAATTATAATTGCATTTGACCCTTCCACAAAATATCCGTAGTGAAATAAAGTCAAATTAAAAAATTTACTGTCACTTTATTTTCACTACCTCTTTATTTCTTGAGTCTACGATTTAATCTCTCGATTATTCTTATAATCTTAGAATCAAATTCTATTGAGTATATTTATTTGAGTAACTCCTTACAAAAATGTTCAAGTCTGAGACTCAAAATATTCAATTCATATTAAACATATCTCAAGAAGATATTTCTTATCTCATTAATTCATATTAAAGAGATTATTGATTCTATCTTGAAAAGTAGTGTTTTCACAGTGCTATATGCAATCACTAAACGTATTGAGAATCTCAAAATCCTAAATACATTAAAGTGTCCTACACTTCACATTTAAGTTCACATTCCTCCCAGGATTGAGACTCAATGCTAAGTTGTTGTGGGTTCAAGTTATTCATTTGACCATGCAACAACTTTATTTATAACCAAAATGTTATACCAAAAAAAAAAAAGGGGGTTTTAAAGTAGCACTAATCCAAGCAGTTTGTTCTCCCCTTCATCTGAGAGGTTTGGAGATTAGGAATCTACTTACTTTTAATAAAGCTCTCTTGGGAAAGTAGCTATGAACATTCTATGAAGAGATAAGCTTTTTGGAGACAGGTGATGCATATGAAAATGAATTAGGATCATTTCCATTTCATTTGAACTGGAGAATATTTAGTTGGTTACAATTGAGCGGTATTTTGTCACCTCTAAAAGTGAAAAGGCAAAAATACTCTTCAAATATAACTAATTGGATCCTCTCCGATTCATTTGAATCAGAGAGGATCCTGTTCCATATGAAATATGGTAGTTTGGTGAGTAATTGGTGCATTAATGTTGTCACTATGCCATATGGGGGTTCTCAGCCTTTATATGTTCACTCCATATTTAGGCCATGAAAGATGGTCTAGATTGGTACTCTCAAAAACTAACCGAAAGGAAAGAGTGTACTTATTGATACTACAATTGAGATTAAGTGAAAGACAATTACTTATAAAGCACTAAAAATTCTTTTAGCTTTTCAACGTGGAACAAAGTGAAAGACACAAATAGAGGGAAAGTTGAGATTTTCAAATATGAGGGAAAACTTATTTTCATGAGATTATTTCAACAAAATATTGACTACACGTGGCACTCATTTTAATAAAATGAGTCTTTGGAAACATATTACAAGAGATCGGGATGCTTTGTCTAGTTGTGTTAAAGTTGAGGTGAGAAATGCTTATCGAACTAGTTTTTGGCATTATGTTTTGTGTGGGAGTCGCTCTTTGAAGGACTCTTTTCTGGGGATATTTTGCATCGTAAGGGATAAAGATGCTCTGGTGTCTGACAATATGTGTACCTACACCGATGAGGTGGATTGATACTCTTAAATTATATCAGATTGGTCAATGGCTAGGAGGTGGAGTCCATTACTTCTTTCTTCAGTACTTTGTGTTCTTGTAGGATGTGTCGAGGAGGTGAAGATAAATTTTGTTGAATTCCTTCGAAAAGATGATTCTTTGAAGTTAAAACTTTTTCCAAAGTCCTCATTTCCAACGCTAACTCCTCATTTTCTTGGAAAGGCTCATTTGAAGGTGACTTTCTTCACTTATGGCATGTTTGAGATTGCGTTATAGGGGTCTAAAAGTGCTTTTAACATTCAAAAAGTCTGTTTGAAAAAATATATATATATATATTCGTTTAGTAAAAAATTTAAAAGCACTTTTAAGGGTCAAAAAAGTCTAAAAATTGGCAAAACACAGTTTTGGTAAAAACTTAAAAAATGAAGCTTTTGCCTAAAAATACTTTTTGATTGAAAAGCTCTATTCTTCAAACACAATCCCAAACAGATTCTTAGACAACAATTTTATGAAAAATGGTCACTCTAAATAATCTTTGCAAACGTCATATTATAGTACATTATAGTGATAAAATGGTGGTATATATGCAAAACGAGTGGGAAAACTCCTGATTATCTCCTCCTTCATTGGGATATCGCGAGAGACTTCTGTAACTTAGTTTTTCAGATGTTTAAAGTGAGTTATGCGTAAACGTGTAGTGGATCTTTTGGCCCATTGGAAAGAAAGAGTCAGTCGGAGAGATCTTAAAATTGTTTGGAATTTAATCCCTTCACATTTACTGTGGTGCATTTGGAGAGAAATGAATGCTCAAAGTTTCAAAGATTGTGAAAAGACAAGTTCACGCCTATAACTTTGTTTCCCCAAATCTTTGTTTGAATAGATCTCTACAAACGCCTTTCTCAACATCTCTAACTTTGTGGACTTTTGTGCTCTCCTTTCTCGTTCTTGACTATATTGGGTATTTTCTCTTATATACTCCCAATATATTTGAGTTGCACCCCTTATGCTCTTTTATTGAACTACTTATAAAATAATCAGTGTAAAGAGTGGGGGCCACATGCTCGTTTCTGTAAAACATGCCTCACCCTTCCACTCTCTTTCTAATATTTACCTTCAAGCAAAAAGAACCATTCCAATGATTCCCAACAACAGAACATATTTTTTAAGTATTATTTTCATATCATAGCCAAAAAAGAAAGAAAGAAAACTTAGTATTGTTTGAATCAATTTTATTTTTATTTTATTTTTTGCTCGGCTGTGGACCCCCCGACAAGGCATGAGTTGCCAGGTGGCTGCCAGAAACTGGGTGAAGACACTGTTTAAGCTCATGCAAACTGATCAACACTATGCGACGTCAGAAGATAGTAGTATTAAACAGCCCCCAACAGTTCATGTACATATATACAATTGAAAAAGAATTAGTACATGAGAAATGGCATATCCCTAATGTACAAGATGCTAAAATTGCTCTGATATAAATGTTAGGTGATGGTACAATCATTTTCAAGTAAAGATTTGAACTCAGATAAGTCACCTGGATTTTTCATCTGTGCAGTTAAAGCCGTTAATGTATTGCATACCTCTGCTGTTCTAGGCTGCAATTGATTATCAGAAAGAAAAGCATGTATTTGATTTCTGAGTTCTATCCAGCTGCAGCCTGGCTGCTTCTCCGCTCTACTCTTTTTCATTGATACCCTGACTCTCTCAACCTCCTCCCAACTACCAACCTCAGCATGCATATGCGACAAGAGCACATAATTCGAAGTTTTATGAGGTTCAAGTTCTAAAAGCTTCTCAGCAGCATGTCTACCAAGTTCTAGATTCTGGTGTACCCGGGAAGCTCCTAGGAGTGCACCCCATATTCCGGCATTCGCCCTGATCTTCATCCCCCTCACCATGTTGAAGGCCTCTTCTAACCTCCCTGCTCGACAAAGCAAGTCCACCATGCAAGCATAGTGCTCGACCAAAGGTTCAACACTGTATACTTCATTCATGCTTTTGAACAACTCTAAACCACAATCAACCAGGCCAGCGTGACAACAGGCGGACAATACTCCAATAAAAGTGACTTGGTCAGGAACCATTCCATTAATGAGCATCGCTTCAAAGAGGTTAACAGCCTCTTGACCATACCCATTTAAAGCAAATCCACCAATTAAGGAATTCCAAGAAACCACATCGGCATGATTCATATCTTTGAACAGAAGTTCAGCATCAAAGACCCTTCCGCTTTTAGCATACATGGTGATCAGAGCATTGCTAACAAATAAATCGTTCACATAACCACTCTTTACAATCAGATGGTGAAGTTGCTTCCCAAGTTGCAAAGCTGCAAGATTGGCACATGCACTTAGTCCGCATGCAAAAGTTGACTGATCAGGTTTCTTTCCTTCCTTCTGCATCAACACAAAACTCTTCAGTGCATCCAAATATAGCCCATTTTGCAAGAAGCCTGTAATCAAAGAATTCCATGAAATTATATTCCTTTCACCCATCTCCTCAAATATTTTAAGGGCTTCATCCATCTGCCCAGCTTGAGCATAACCAACAATCATCGTATTCCATGAAACCAAGTCCTTATTGACCATTTGTCTAAAAAGACGAAGAGCATCGTCCATTCTCCCACACTGAGCATAGCCTGCAATCATCGTGTTCCAACAAACAGCATCACGGATGCCAATCTGACTGAATAGTTGACTAGCTTCATCCATCCTTTTATTTTGTACGTATCCAGACATCATTGCTGTCTGGGCTGCAATGTTTTTGAAAGGCATACGGTTTAGATAACCCCTTGCTTCACCAATCTTACCAGCACGAACATACCCATTGATCATTGTAGTCCATGATATAGAATCCCTCTCTGGCATGTCCATAAATAGCCTATTCGCTTCATCAAAGTGGCGGTTTTGAACATATGCCGCAATCATCGCATTCCAAGAAACCACGTTTCTATGTGGCATCTGATCAAAAAGTCTCCTAGCCTCCACAATCTTACCATTTCGTGCAAACCCACATAACATCGTAACCCATGAAAAAACGTTCGGGTTTGGAATCTGTTTAAAGAACTGCCAAGCAGAATCCAAATCACCCACCTCAACAAACCCATCCACCATCAGATTCCACGAAACCACATCCCTCTTTTCCATTTCCTCAAATAACTGCAACCCCAAATGCATTTCCGCATTCTTAGTATATCCTGCTAGCATTGAATTCCAAGAAACTAAATCCTTGACCAGCATTTCACCAAACAATTTCTTGGCATCATCAAAACTCCTGTTCTTCACATAACCAGCAATCATAGCATTCCAACAAACTGTGTCTCGCTTATCAGGAAGCAAATCAAATAATTTTCTAGCCTTTTCAAGCTCCCCATTACGTGTATAGCAAGTTATCATCAAAGCCCAGGAAAAGAGGTCTCTTTTAGGCATTTTATCAAAGAGTTCAGAGGCTTCCAGAACCTTATCATTATGCGAATACCCAGCAATCATAGAGTTCCAAGAAACCAAGTTTCTCTGAGGCATTTCATCAAACAGCCGGCGTGCATCACTTATTCTACCATTCTTGCAATAAGCAGATATCATGGAGTTGTAGCTTACAACATTCTTCTGTGTCAACTGTGAAAAAACGTGAATGGCTTCTTCAATCCGCCCCGATTTCCCCAATCGGGTAATCTTCAGATTCTGGTTAAACACATGACTTACTTGCTCACCTATCAATCTGATCCTCATAAGTAGTTGAAAAAAATTCAGAAACTTGCAAAAGCAATGTTTGTTAGACTTGGAACACTACACGTAATTAAGGACTTTCTGATTTTTCTTGAATTTCGTTTTCTAAGTTATACAGTCAGGACCATGGTCCTCGTCGTCATGCGCCTTCAAGCCTAAACTCAAATCCAAAACGAATATCAGTGACAGTGGGAAAAGAAAACAGAGCTCATCCCTACTAGACCCATACTCAAAGCCATGTGGATCCTTGCAAAGGTATACTTCCACTCCTCATAGATGAGCTGGTGTCCCCACTCGAAAGTGCAACTACTGGGAGAATCCCACTGTCGTCATTCGGGGGAGAGAACAAATCTGGTCAAGGTGATAGGGGAAGCTACGGCGAAAAGAACCAACCTTGGAGTCCATTGCCGGTGGAGAGGACCCAGCCACCGAAAAGACTAGCCATGCTCGCCGTCGTTTTCTAGCACTCTATCACCAACCTTGAATCGGGTTCCATCAATGCTTCAAGTCTTAACCTTATAGACCAAGTAAAAAAATTAGGTTTTGAGACAATTCTTAATGCAATGAGGCGGCATCGCTTAGCCAATGGTTGGGATGGAGCCTCGTCGCACGGAGGAGCAGAACGAGCGGCAGCCAAGTTGCGTCAGTTTTCCGGCGGTGGTGGAGCCTCTCGTCGCATGGTTGGAGAAGTTTTGGGAGGGAAAATTGGGGGTGGGTTTCCTCTTTCGAGAATTAAATTTTGGTAGGGGGGCGTGCGTTTTGACAAAGATGAGGCAATTTTGGGCGGTGATTTCAATTTTTTTTTTTTTTTTTGGGACCCAGCCACATTACCACCGTTTTTTTTTTTTTCTTCTCGGAAGGAGGAAAAAGAGAGTTACAAAAGGGTGTTTCTTTTCCTACAAATTTTTAAAAGACAAGAGAATGAGAGAGTAAGAGGGAATAATTTGAAGTGGTTTGAAGCGGCACATTGGGCAACATAGTTTGCACAATAATTTGTATATCTTGATGTCTTCAATGCAGTCTAATTCTAAAAGGAAAGGAGTTGTTGACTTATAGGATTGTAAATGAGCCGACATACTCGACAGCTCCCTCAATACCCGCTCAGTTAAACTCGACCTAAACTCGAACTTGACACTGTACAAGCTCGCTCATTATTGTTGAAACTCACTCGATTAGCTAGTGATACTAATAAGTGCTAAAATATATGTATTTTAGCTCCTCAATTTATATTTGTTAATTCCTTAGTTGTGTTAGTTTGTGCAATTTTATTTTCTTTTTATATTTTCTTGGTTTTATAGGTTTTTGGAAGAAAATGAAACATTTATGGAAGTATTGGGCTTAAAGAACAAATTTGGGAAAAGCTAGAGGTTATAATAGTGTGATCGATCGCAATGGACCTGCGCTCAAGCTCACTACCAGATAATGTCAAGAAGCGAGCGCATGCTTCTTTGGAACTACTTGAACTGGACTTACCCACTTACTGACTGAGATGGGATAGATAATGCCAAAATCCAATAGTTTCAATACCTCCGCTTTGACTACCTCCTTCATGTGTGGGTTGAGTCTTCTTTGTGCATCCCTAGTTGGCTTTGCTTCGTTCTCAAGAAAGATTTGATGCATGCACTTGGCTGGACTTATTCCCTTGATGTCAGCAATAGTTCATCCCAAAGCAGTTTTATGCTCTCTAAGAACTCTCAACAGCTTCTCTTCTTCCCGAAAACTTAGATTTGCAGCAACTATCACATGTAGTGTCTTGTTCACTCCCAAGTAGGCATATGTTAGATGCTCTGGCAACTGCTTCAATTCCACTTTTGGTGCATGAACAATAGAAGGGACAAGAGTAGTATTAGTAGGCACAAGAGTTTCAAAGGGAGAAATGTACTTACTTGAACGTGGTGGAGAGGCCCCAAGAGGTGCACAGCTTCAATGATGTCATCAATAACATCTTCAAAATATGGCTTAATGTCTTGCTTTGTGAAACTGTGAGTGAGGGTGTCCTCCAATGGATCTATGTGATGGGCCTGAAAAACTTTCTCAACAACACCTTGGATCATACAGACATTAAAGCGTTCCAGATCATCTTGAAGTAATTTCAATGCATCAAATATTTTAAATTCTATCTTCTTACCATTTACCTTCATACTTACAGTACCATTTTTCACACAAATTTTTGTATCAGCGGTTCTCATAAAGGGTCTTCCTAAAATGATAGGCAAGGGCAATGGCATAGGGGAGTCTTCCATATCTAATACAATGAAATCAGCGGGTAAAAGAAATTCACCTACCTTTACCAAGACATCCTCAAGTATAGCTCTTGGTCTTTTGATGCTTCTGTCTGCCAATTGCAAGGTGATAAAAGTTGGTTGAAGCTCCCCCAAACCTAGTGTCTTAGATACAGTGTATGGCAGCAAATTGACCCCTACTCCTAGATCCAGCAATGCACGCTCAAAAAGATGGTCTCCTACCCTGCAAGGGATGGTAAAACTACTTGAATCTTTTAGCTTTGGTGGTAGTTTTCTTAACAACACCGCACTTACCTCCTCTGTTAAAGCCACTATTTCATGCTCCTAAAACTCCCTATTATGAGTCTAACAATCCTTTAAAAATTTAGCATATGAGGGAATTTGTTTAATTACATCTAATAAAGGAATGTTAATATCTACTTTTCTCAAAGTCTCAAAAATGTCAAGAAGTTGTTTTTCTTTCTTTGGCTTTACTAACCTTTGAGGGAAGGATGATGCATTCACCTTCTCCATTTTACTTACCTTGGATGTTGAGACTTCCTCTAGAGATGCTTGAGCTGTCTCTTCAGTTCCTATGATCTTGCCATTTCTGAGAGTTGTTATAGCTTTCAGTTGCTGATGACCCCCTAGATTAGGTATTGTTTAGGCTGGAATTTCACCCTACTTTCTTTCACTCAGCTCCCTAGCCATTTGCCCCACTTGTGCTTCCAGTTTTTGCATAGCTTGGCTGGTCTGTGCATTGACTTGTCTTTGATCAGTCTGGAATTGTCTTTGCTCTGCCATAAACTCTTCTTGTGAAGTCTTCATTCGTTGTTGTGAAGTCGCCAATGTGAGTATCATACTCTCCAAGTCATTCTTCTTTGACTCTTGAACTGGTTGGACTGCTTGTTGGGAGTTCCTTTGATGCCCTTGAGGGTTCAGAGCACTCTGATTGTTACACCACAAGAAGTTAGGGCCGTTTCGCCACCCTGGATTGTAGGTGTTGAAGTATGGATTGTTCTTGAGAGGATAACTGTTATGTCCCACATAGTTTGCTTACTCCTGATCTGCAAATGAATACAAGGGACAAGTCTCAGTAGTGTGATCAGAATGAGAACATATGGCACATACCTGGAGTTGGGCAACTTGCTGAATGGGAGAGATGTTCTAAGTAGTCATGTCGTTTACAAGCATATTTAATGTCTTCTACATGACAACCATCTGATTTTGCACTCCGCTATTTGTGTTTACTTCATACATGCCCTTGCTCTTTACTCCTTGCCTCCCTCTGGATGAGAATTGTTGGGAGTGCTCACTCAATGTCTCGAAGAGCTCTATGGCTTCCTCACTTCTCTTTTCCATCAGCACACCTCCACAAGCTAAATCAATAATACCTTTGTTAATGTCATTTAAACCTTCATAAAAAGCTTGCACCTGATCATCTTGAGGTAGATTGTGATGTGGACACTTGAGAAGCAGCTCATTGAAGTGTCCCCATGCTTCGAAGAAAAGGTCTCCATCTCTTTGTTGAAAAGATTGAATCTCCCTTCTAAGCTGCCTTGTCTTTTGAGCTGGAAAAAACTTCTTTAAGAACTTACTAGACAACTCTTTCCAAGTATGAATGGAATCTGTAGGCAAAGAATTATACCACAACTTAGCATTATCTTTCAAGAAAAAAGGAAATAGGACTAACCTAATTCCCTCCAGAGTCAGGCCTTGGATGTGCTGAAGCTTGCAGGGATCAAAGAACTCCTTAAGATGCAAGTGTGGATCCTCAGTAGCTGTGCCCTTGAAGTGAGTCAAAGCATTGAGTATTTGCGGGGATATATAGTAATTGCCTTTCACCTCCGGTTGATAGGCGATGCATGATGACTGGTTGAGGTTTTGCAGGATGAAAGACTGTTTCATGGTCTTCGCACTGGTGGTGGGTTCTCTAGCAGATCTTCCATTGTTTCCTCAACTTCTTCATCTTCTTCTGTGTTGGAGTTGTCTCTAGGCCTTTGTCGAATGGTCCGCTCAATTTTTGGATCGAGTGGAAGGATGGTTGAGGCCTGAGATCGACGACCTAGCATTAGGAGATTTGCCTCTACAGTCACAACAATTTCAGTACTACTGTCCGGATGCCCTCTAGAACTGCGCTTGATCACAGGTTAGTACACTCGATCGCACTACGCTCGATCACACTCGGTCTACGCTCGATCGCAGTAACAGAATGCAGTATGTCGCAGAATTGAAATAGAACAAAAAAGAGAGAAAAAGAACGAAAAAAATTTTAGATTTTAAAAAAAAAAACAACAGAATTAAAATAACAAAACTAAAGAAAAATAATTCTAAACAAAATTTGGCGCAATCCCCGGCAATGGCGCCATAAATTTGTTGTGCAAATATTCACCTAAATTAATAGGCAAATAAATGTACGTTTAACTCGCAAGTACACAAGGTCAAAATATTAGTATAGGTGCAAGTACGAGATCATTCCCACGAGGATTGCCGTAAATTTTGCTTAAAATAAATTCCATAATTAAAACAAAACAAAGATTGATTTTTGAGTTAATAAAAATAAAGGTAGGGCTTTGATATCCACCACTAATCATGCTCACATAATATAACAATATACCAATGCTTTAATCATATTATGAATACCTAATGTTTGCCAACCTAAGGGCATGAATGTATACTCCTTAAGCTATAGATTTTCCTAAGCAACGAATTAGGCATGGGTGTATACTCTAATTCTTTTCTTTCTTAAAGGATTTAACATGGGTGTATGCTAAGTTGTTCTTTCAGAAAGTATAAATCTATGGAAATTGACAAACACATGGAGCCTAGGGCATGGGTGTATACTCCCGGTTTTCCATGTTAATTAACCCAAGAACCCGTGATGAATTCTTTTGTTACTCTATTAAGCCCAAGACTCGATCATCCAAATTGACTTAAATAACTAATCCATACCACATGCATATGCTGATCACACACATTCATATGAGAAATTCAATAAAATATGAATTAATCAACTTAAACATCACAATATGATTATCAGAAAAGCACCAATATTGAAATTGAAGCAGTTACCAGAGAATCTGACATATGCCTACTTGGGAGAGAATAAGACACTACCTGTGATAGTTACTGCAAATCTAAGTTTTGGGGAAGAAGAGAAGCTATTGATAGTTCCTAGAGAGCATAAAACTACTTTGAGATGGACTATTGTTGACATCAAGGGAATAAGTCCAGCCAAGTGCATGCATCAAATCTTCCTTGAGAACGAAGCAAAGCCAACTAGGGATGCACAAAGAAGACTCAACCCACACATAAAGGAGGTAGTCAAAGCGGAGGTATTGAAACTATTGGATGTTGGCATTATCTACCCCATCTCAAACAGTAAGTGGGTAAGTCCAGTTCAAGTAGTTTCAAAGAAGAGTGGGATCACAATGGTGAAGAATGAAGACAATGAACTGATACCTACAAGAATAACCACTGGTTGGAGGGTATGCATCGACTATAGAAGGCTGAACAAGGTGACCAGAAAAAATCATTTCCCTCTACACTTCATTGATCAGATGCTAGAGAGGTTAGCTGGTCATAGATACTACTGCTTCTTGGATGGATATAGTGGCTATAACCAGATTGCAATAGCACCAGAAGACTAAAAAAGACCACCTTCACATGTCTTTTTGGCATATTTGCTTACAGAAGGATGCCATTTGGATTATGCAATGCACCAGCCACCTTTCAAAGATGCATGATGAGCATTTTCTCAGATATGGTGGAAAAATTCATTGAGGTATTTATAGATGATTTTAGTGTTTTTAGTTATAATTTTGATGAATGCCTCAATCATAGGAAGAGTGTCTTCAAGAGATGTGAAGAATGCAACTTAGTGCTCAATTGGGAAAAATATCACTTCATGGTTCAACAAGGTATTGTGTTGGGTCATTCCATTTCCAGCAAGAGTATTAAGGTAGATAAGGCTAAGACTGACATCATCTCCAAACTTCCTCCTCCTATAACAGCAAAGGGTGTAAGAAGTTTTCTTGGACATGCCAGTTTTATAGAAGATTCATAAAGGATTTCTCCAAGATTTCTAGACCCTTCTGTGCATTGGTAGCCAAGGATGCCAATGCATAGAAGATGCTCACATCTGCACCAATAATGATGGCACCTAATTGGAACCTTCCATTTGAGCTTATGTGTGATGCCAGTGACTTTACCTTGGGAGCTGTCTTAGGTCAAAAAATCAATAAGATACCTCATGTTATTTATTATGCTTCTTAAACATTGAATGATTCTCAGCTAAATTATTCTACTACTAAGAAAGAGTTACTAGCTGTCATATTTGCTTTGAAGAAGTTTTGATCATACCTAATTGGTTTTAAGGTTATTGTATTCACTGACCATGCTGCTTTGAGATATTTGTTTGCTAAGAAAGATGAAAATCCTAGATTAATCAAATGGGTACTATTACTGCAAGAGTTTGACCTTGAGATTAGAGATAAGAAGGACAGTGAGAATGTGGTGGCAGATCACCTGATGAGAATCAACAAGCACCATTAAAGGATCCATTGGATGTTCTAGTTTGGCCTATTACTAGAGCAAGATCTAAGAAGATCAAAGAAGCACTTAATGGACTGATTCAAGAGATTTGGGTTGGTTCTAAAATGGAGCATTCCAAGCTTGGCTCAAAGGAAGATGAAGGCGTAATAAATTTAATCTAAGCTATTGATGGGGTCGATCTTGCTTAATTGGGCATAATTTCCTTAGCAATGGCGTCGATTAATGGTTGATTATGGCTTGAGTGGGCGTAGAATTAGAATGATTAAATGACTGATTGACTTTTCAGTTCCATACCAATTAATTGACTGATTGACTTGCCTATTTCAGACCTTCCTTAGCCGTGATTTTCTGCATATTTCAGTCTATTTTTGGCATGGAGGAGCTGCTAATTTCAGACTTAGCTTTGAGGGATAGTTGATTTGGTGTTAGCAAACGAAGAAGGGTGTGAAAATGGTTAGATGAGATTAGATATAATTTTAATACGGAGTGGGCCCAAGGTGTTGTTAATAATGCTCATCTCTTATTATATAGGACCAGACCCCTTCATGCAAAATTCACACCATTTTCTTTCTTTTCCTTTATTTATTTCTCTATTTCCACACTCCCCTCTCTTTTTCCATGAGGCCCCCACCTACTTTCTTTTCTTCCTTTCTTATTTTCTACCAGCACACCAACCCCTCTCTTCCCCCACTTTCCCTAGTGCCACTTACTACCACTCATTACTCCTTTCATTTTTCTTCCTTCCTTCTTTTACCACACGACTTTTGGACTTTTCTTTTAATTTTCTTGACTTCACCTACTCTCATTGCTTTATTACTTAACGGAGAGGAAGAAACAAGAAGATAGAGAGAGGGAGCTTTACAGATGTAAGAAAGAGAAGACAGGGCGAGAGAGAATGTTGCAATAGAGTGAGAGATGGACAGAGAAGCATGAGAAAGAGAAAGCGGGTGAGATGCTGAGGGGGAGAAACAGAGATTTAGAGGATGGCCAAAAGAAAAATTTGCAGAATAATAAAAATGGGCTCTTCAAAGGTAAAATTCTTATTCCTTTAACTATGGGTATTTGATTTTAAGTTGAGTAATGGGTCTTAGATGAGAATCTTTTGATTTAATCAGGATGATATTTGGTGGTTTCACTCTTGAGAATTTTGAATTAGTTTTGGGAGTTGATTCTATATTTTTGGGCTAAGTTATAAGATGTTTTCGGTTGGATTTTAATGGGTTAACTTCCCTAAAGGAGTAGACTGGAGTTAACTAATTTTCGTGAATTGTTATTAATTTAGTTGTGAATAAACTGAATAGAACAACAAGATATTTTTCAAGATGATTAATTAGCAGTTTAAAGACTGCTCACAGCTTTAGTCTAGAGGTAAGTAAATTCACTACCTCTTCTAAAATTATCATGTCATGCAATTTATGTATTTTTTTAAATATTCATTTTTATTTACATATTATGAAATTATGTGGCATGCATGAAAGATTTGAGAAAAGAATTTTGTGAAATGATGTTGATTATAAGAAATAAGAATAATGATAAACCTTCATTCATGTTGTCCTAAGATGCATCAAAAGAAGTACAAAGAAAAGTACAAGAAATGAGTTAATTGTTTATGAAATGAGGACACATGTATGGAGGAGAGTTTTTTGGCCCCAAGATAAGTAAGGATGAGAGGAATTCGGTATCGATACTCGGATAGAGGCGAAACCACTGAAGGAGGCTATGCAAGAAGGTGGTATTCCATCAACATGGCCGTTGAGTGCACCAAGAAAGAGTTAATTGATGGTCGAGTATGGCTGAGGCCACAGTTCAGTTCCATGGTCACAAGGACCGGCAACCCTCATACACAGGGGTAACAGTGTACATGAGCCATAATATAAGAAAATGATAATATAATTTCATCGATGATATACTATAATGATTTACAATGATGATTTATAACGATGCATTATGATGATGATTTATAACTGTGATTTATGACGATGATTTATTACTAGATGTAATAGTATGTATATGCTACAGGAGATGCAACCGTACATACATAAATTATTATGGTTGGTTGTATATATATTTGTGAAAACATTTTTTTTTTTCAAAACTGAGGACAATGAGTAAAACTATTTATGGTTGTGGACTTTACTTGCTGGCCCCCTTTGGGCTCATTCAGTTTTATTTCTTGTTTTCAAGTAGAAAGGACGTTGGAATAGGAGGCCGAAATGGGGGGCAGGAATAATTATTAACTTTCAAAGTCTTTTCATAGCAGTTATTGTAATAATATGATATTCTGCAATTAAAGTTTATTTTTTTATTTTTTTTTCTAATTTCGCTTGTAATAAAATCTTTTGAAGAATGTTTTGTACATTTATTGTATCCTTTAAAACTAAGTACTCTGATAGACCTTTTATAGATCTTTGCAAAAAATTTTGTTGTAAAAGAAGAAAAGTGACAAACTCAGCCTTAACAGACTGGGAATGTTACATCTACCTTACCACCTTGAGTTTGAGAGGGGATGTTAAAATATATTCTAATATTCACCGTATTTGCTAATTGATCTATATTTCCCTTTCCCTATATATATTGATTTGATTCTGTAATATTGTTAATTAATTCTTGATTGTATTTCTTATTTTATCTGGCATTATTCAACTATAAATATGTCTCTTTGTATACAGTTTAATACACATAGAAATACAATATTCGGTTTATACTTATATTCTCTAATTATTTTAATAGTATGTTTGAACAACTACAACGGTATAACAAAAAAAAAAAAAAAAAAATCAAATTTAAGCCCAATAACCAAGAGTTAAAATTCCCATTGAGAAGAGAAGCAGATTGATCTTGTGCAAATAAAACCAAAACCAAAGAATAACCAAAGAAAGCTTCTCCCAAATCCATTGAGCTTAAATAGAGAAATTCCCAAAAAATTTCAACACATCTACCAAGGAAATTAGGACTCAACAAAAATCAACCTTCCATCCGAAAATCAATTATTCAAATTCCATCAAAATAGTAAAGAAATCACAAAATTAGAACCAAACCCATAATCGGTTACCTAGTGAAAAACAAAATATACCCAAAAATTCTTACCAATTTTCGAAATCAAACAAACAACCACCAATTCTTACTATAATCTGTCCTAACAAGAGAACTCATCAAGATTTCAACCCAACAAAACCTATACCCATTCAGCCTACCTCAAATGTCAGGTTATGGTAGTGTTCAGCCTGCCAGTTTTTCGATGGTCGGCGCTAATGTATTGGATTGTTACAGTAGTTTGGGAGAGAGAGAAACTGGTTCGTGTAGGTGCTGCTTCTGCTTCTCCTTCATGGTGGCCAGCGCTCATGCTTCGTGGTGGGCGGCGGCGTAGCCACTGGATGGTGTGGCCAGCGGTGGTGGATGGTGGTGGCGGTCGGATGTGGGTGGGAGGGGTGGGAGAAATTGAGAGAGAGAGAGGGTTGGAAGATTTGGGATTTTGGGTAAACCCTAACGAGAGCATCTCCAGTAGCATTAGGTATTTTACTTAGTGAAAAAAATACAACTCTTTACTTTAACTATTGTTTTTTCACTATATATTCCAACAAATTCTCTATTCCATTCTCTATTTGCTTTAAGGGAAAATTACAGTTTGCCCCCCTAAAGTTGACAGCGTTTTTCAATTCGAACACCAAAGTTTCAATTTTTGCAATCCACCCCCCCAAAGTTTCAAATTTTTGCAATTTGACCAATTGTATCCAAAACTTCCCATATTGCCCCTAATTTTTATTTATTTTATTTTTTTAAAAAAAATTTAAAAAAATTCGGGGTGGCCGTAGCCACCCCTTTGGCCATCTGGCCATTTTTGCAAACCCAAATTTATTTATTTTTTCATAAAAAATAAAAATAAAAAAATAAAAATTAGGGGCAATATGAGAATTTTGGGATAATATTGGTCGAATTGAAAAAAATTGGAACTTTGTGAGGGTGGATTGCAAAAATTGAAACTTTGGTGTTCAAATTGAAAAACGCTGCCAACTTTGAAGGGGTAAACTGTAATTTTTCCTTGCTTTAAAATATCATTTCTCATTCTTTTTTTTATTATATTATTGCCAACACTTAATTAAAAGGAAAAATTATTGACGTTACTCTTTGTTTATTGCTCCAAGATATTTGCTTTTAACGTTATGTGAGTAGTTAATTGAATTTAATGTTATCTCTTTGTAACAGTTGTTGTAGGATTCAATATCTCTTTGTAACAGTCATTATCTCTTTGTAACTGTACATTTAATTTGCTATTATCTCTTTGTAACAGCTGTAGGATTCAATTTTATTTAAGCTAATGAAAGCCCAATCAGATGGGTATGTGAGGAAATTATTTTCATCTATGTGTCAACTTTAACATGGTATCAGAGCATTAGGCAACGATTTTTTTAAAACATTTTTTTTCCTCAACTATTCGTATTTTTGTGTGCTCATTTTACAATGACTGAAGCACAACCTAAAGTAGTTTCTTCCTCTGAGAGCAGTGATTCACAGGGATCAATCAATGATCCTCATTATGTTCATCACTCGGATAGTCCAACCATGGTGCTTGTTACACCTCTTCTATCTGGCGATAATTATGGCACATGGATTCGTGCTATCACTATGGCTTTGCGTGCCAAAAACAAATTGGGTTTTGTAGATGGCACCTTGATTAAGCCAGATTCACCTACTGATCTTCCTCAATGGGAGAGATGTAATGATCTTGTCTGTTCATGGATTCTCAATTCTGTTTCAAGTGAGATTCGTAGCAGTATTTTATATGCTGAGACTGCGAGGGAGATTTGGTCGGATCTTTCAGAGCGATTTTCTCAATCCAATGCACCACAAATTTATCAGTTGAAGCAGTCAATTTCTTCTCTCAAACAAGAGAACAATATGTCTGTTTCTGCATATTTTACAAAGCTCAAGTCACTATGGAATGAGCTTAATTCTCTTGTAAGTATTCAACCATGCACATGTGGACATGGGAGAACTACTGCAGAAAAATTGCAACAAGATAGGGCGATGGAATTTTTACAAGGCCTTCATGAACGATATGCTGCACTTCGTAGCCAAATACTTCTCATGGAGCCTTTTCCTAGCACAACCAAAATTTATTCACTCGTTCGTCAAGAAGAAAAACAACAAGAGATACATTCTTCATTATCCTCAACTCCAGATGCTGCAGCTTTTACCACCAAGCCCACAAATCGTGGTGGCCAACTCAACCGTAAGCCACGCTACCATTGTGATCATTGTGGCCGTGACGGTCACACTAAAGATTGCTGCTTCAAGCTTGTTGGGTATCCTCCAAAGAAGACCGAGGCTCTTGCTAAAACCACTAAAGCTGAAGATTGTGCCATGGTGTCACCACCACCCATCACCCAAGAGCAGTACAACAAATTACTTGCTATGCTCTCTTCAGGTAACATCAATTCTAGTGTTTCTCTAGCAGGTATAGCACTTATTGCACACTCTGCTTCGATGTGGATTATTGATACAGGAGCTACTAACCACATGTGCTACTCATTATCTTTGTTTTCCTCTTATACAGCCTGTCCAACTCCATCTTTTGTTCAACTTCCTGATGGGTCAAATGTACCTATTACACATATTGGAACTATTCATCTTTCATCCATCATTAAACTTAAGAATGTTTTCTTCATCCCATCATTCAAATTTAACCTCTTATCTGTTAGTCAACTAGCAAAAACTAATAATTGCTTAGTGACTTTCTCTTCTACTCAATGTTTTTTTCAGGACCTGTCAATGAAGAGGACGATTGGGCAGGGTAATGTTCATGAGGGGCTATGCTATTTTCAGGCTGCTTCGGCAATGGCAGTTACTAAAAACTCTTCCATTGATTTATGGCACTGGCGACTTGGGCACATATCTTATCGTACTTTGCATAATTTAGCTAAGGATATTCCTTTCATTTATTGTTCAAATAATTCTGCTTGTAAAATTTGTCCTCAAGCCAAACAAGCACGTTTGCCATTTCCTTCTAGTTCTATTACTACTAATAGACCTTTCGCTTTAATTCATTGTGATATTTGGGGAAGTTTTTCCCAACAATCTTTAAATGGTTCTCGTTATTTCTTAACCATTGTTGATGATTTTAGTCGATGTACTTGGGTTTATTTGATGAATGTCAAGTCTGAGACTAAAACGATTTTGCAATCATTCTTTTCCATGATTAAGACTCAATTCAATTCTTGCATATAACAAGTTAGATCGGACAATGGTTCTGAATTTCTTTCCAATGATATGCAAAAATATTTTTTAGAACGTGGCATAATCCATCAACGAAGTTGTGTCGGGACTCAACAACAAAATGGTGTCGTTGAACGTAAGCATCGACACCTTCTTGAGGTTGCTCGAGCTCTTCGTTTTCAAGCGCACTTACCTTTACAATTTTGGGGTGAGTGTGTTCTCACTGCCACATATTTGATCAATAAAATGCCATCTTCTCTTTTATCTGGAAAATCTCCACATGAAATTCTATTCCACTCAAAACCAAATTATTCTCATTTGTGTGTTTTTGGGAGTTTATGTTTTGCTCACAATCATAGCATTAAACATAAATTTGACCAACGAGGTAAACTTGGCATTTTTATTGGCTATCCTTACGCTCAAAAAGGTTACAAAATTTTTGATATAGCCACTAAAACCATTTTTACTTCTCGAGATGTCATATTTCATGAAGGAATTTTTCCATTTCGTGATTTATCTAAATTTACAACCTCATCTTCAGATGTTACTCCTTTACCTTTGAGTGATGATCCCAGTTTTGATTTTCCTATTGCTAAAAATGATGCAATCACTTCTCCTATTGAACAGTTGGATTTAGAACCACCTAGTGTGGAGCAAAATCCTATCACTCCTCCTACTAGTCCGCAAATTAATCGGCCTAGTCGCATTCGGCGTCAACCTTCTTACTTGGCTGATTATCAATGCTCCATTGCTACTCATGACCAGCTACCTTCTCCATCTGACTCTAAGTTGAAAGGTACACCTTACCCACTCCATCAATATATTTCTCTTTCTAATTTTTCACTTGCACATAGAGGGTTTCTTTCTACTATTTGTTCAACAGATGAGCCTAGAACCTTTTCTCAAGCAGTGAAATCACCATTATGGCGGGAAGCTATGGAAAAAGAAATTGAAGCTCTTGAAAAAAATGATACTTGGAGCCTTGTTTCTCTTCCACCCAACAAGAAACCCATAGGATGTAAATGGGTGTACAAAATTAAATACCGATCAGATGGAACAATTGAGTGTTATAAGGCCCGTTTGGTAGCCAAAGGTTTTACTCAAATTGAAGGATTAGATTACCATGAGACTTTCGCACCTGTTGCAAAATTGGTAACCGTTCGAACCTTGCTTTCTGTTGCATCATCAAGCAATGGTCTCTACATCAACTTGACATTAATAATGCCTTTTTACAAGGAGATCTTAACGAAGAGGTATATATGGTACTTCCACCTGGTTTTTGCCAAAAGGGGGAGACACGAATTTGTAAACTGAACAAATCTATCTATGGGTTGAAGCAAGCATCACGTCAGTGGTTTGCAAAATTTTCATCTACCATCATGCAAGCTGGTTTTTCTCAGTCTAAGTCTGATTATTCATTATTTTTTAATCATAATGGCAATTCTTCTACTTTTGTCTTGGTCTATGTAGACGACATCATCATTACAGGAAACGATGATTTGGCTATCAACCAACTCAAGCACTTTCTCGAGAAGAAATTCTTTATCAAAGATTTAGGCAAGCTTAAATATTTTCTTGGCATAGAGGTTGCCCGTTCGAAAAAGGGCATATTTCTTTCTCAAAAGAAATACATCTTAGACATTCTCAAGGATACTGGTTTGATTGGAGGACGTGTCTCTGATTTTCTTATGGAGCAACACTTGCATTTATCACCAGATGATGGTACTTTACTTCCTGACCCCATTCCTTATCGTCGATTGGTGGGACGTCTTATATACCTTACTGTCACAAGACCTGATATTAATTATTCAGTCAATATTCTTAGTCAGTTTATGCATTCTCCTCGAACGGCTCATATAAATGCTGCGCACCGTGTGGTTCGATATTTGAAGGGTTCTATTGGTAAGGGAATTTTTTTTATCATCATCGAGTACTATTCATTTGCAAGGTTATTGTGATTCAGATTGGGCAGGGTGTCCTATTACTCGACGATCTACTACGGGCTTTTGCATTTTTCTTGGTTCCAATCTTATTTCTTGGAAAACTAAGAAACAATCGACAGTTTCTCGGTCTTCTGCTGAAGCTGAATATCGAGCCATGGCCACTTTAACATGTGAACTTCAATGGTTAAAATATTTGTTGAATGATATGAGTATTTCTCATTCTTCTCCAATCACAATGTTTTGTGACAACCAAGCTGCCTTGCACATCGCCAACAATCCAGTTTTTCACGAACGCACCAAGCATATACAAATAGATTGTCATTTCGTTCGGGAAAAGCTACAGTCCAAACTTATTGCTCCAAGATACATACCTGCATCTAATCAACTTGAAGATGTATTCACAAAGCCATTGGGTAAAGATGCATTTCATGGTTTAATTTGCAAGTTGGACGTTATTTCCATACACGATCCAACTTGAGGGGAGTATTGACGTTACTCTTTGTTTATTGCTCCAAGATATTTGCTTTTGACGTTATGTGAGTAGTTAATTGAATTTAATGTTATCTCTTTGTAACAGTTGTTGTAGGATTCAATATCTCTTTGTAACTGTCATTATCTCTTTGTAACTGTACATTTAATTTGCTATTATCTCTTTGTAACAGCTATAGGATTCAATTTTATTTAAGCTAATGAAAGCCCAATCAGATGGGTATGTGAGGAAATTATTTTCATCCATGTGTCAACTTTAACAAAAATAAACACATATATAGCAATCATTTATAAAAACAAAAATAAACACATATGATGAACATTCATCTCACATGCAGGTACTAATTTCATATTAAAAAAAAAACATAAATATAGGCATATTACGGTTGGATAATAACCCAATACAATAGGGACACATGAACATTAAAAAAAAAGAGCTTTGATCTGTACAAAGACATAACGAAAAAATAAAACATAATGAAAAAGCTTTGATCTGTACAAATGAAATGGAGTGTCCTCTGTACTCAACAAACATAACGAAAAAAAAAAAAAAAATGATAACTTGACAAAGAGTCAAAGACAACCTATACCCACGAAAGAAAAAAATTGTACAGAGGAGCCAAAAAATATTTGCAGAAGAAAACCAATAAACCTCAAAGAATCGAACAAAACCATAAAGAATCATTTTGTGTGAAAAAATTTTAGGTGAAGAAATTTTGGGTGAAGAGAGAGACGTAACAGATGTGAAGAAGTGTTCATAAGAAATAAAAGATGTTGGGTGAAAATATGTGAAATAAATAAAAAATACACAAAATAAAAGTAAATAATATATTTTTTTAAAAGTAAATAATATTTTATTCATCCAGTGTGCTACAATGGATAGCACCAAATTGCTATTCACTATAGCTATTCTAACTAATGACAAGCTACTCTGTTGAGCTAAAAAAAGAGCAATAATAGTTAAATATAACTAATATTGCTCTTTTAACTAAGCTGCTGGTTGGTTGGGTTAACCATCCTGACTTTCTTTTCATTTGAAATTTTTGTTAGATGTCGACAAGGGAGAGAGAAGAGATATTTCTTTTCATTTTAAAATGCTTGCCACGTAGGTTTTGATGGGCAAAATGTGGAGGTTTGATTGCAGTGTAGCATTTCTCGTGTTTATTTACATCAATAGTCTTCTTTCTTTTCTTTTATTTTATTTTATTTTATTTTTTATTTTTATTATTTTTTTTATGCAAAGGAGGAAAAATGGGGTTAAAGCATTCCTAGCAGCTTCACCAAATTTTACTCATCAAAATAACCAAAAGTGCACTTTTAATTATTTTAACAACTTACATTTTTACAAGACTCACAGCAGCTTCACTATTTCAATAATTCACTTTTACTATTTCATTTAAATATTATTTTTCAAATATTTGTTTATTCTTAAAAAAAAGAAAAAAGAAAAAAAGAGAAACTAAAAGCAAAAAAGAAGAGAGAAATGAGTTGTTTAATCAATAAGTGAGTGAGCAGTACTTTTTATATTTGGTGAGTACCATTCACTTCACTATTTTTTTTTTTTTGTTAAAGTAGTGAGTTTGAAAAGTGGAGATTTAAGCTACTTTTGTTAAATTGTCTCACCAAAATAATAAAAAAATTGTTTTGGTGAGGCTTCAAGGAGTGCTCTTACAAAGGGGATTTTTTTGCTATAAATTCTTAAAGATGAGAGAAAGGGAGAGTAAGAGGAAATGCTTCCAAACATACGGTTTGAAGCAGCCAATTTAGCAACATAGTGTGCACAATAATTTACACATCTTGATGTCTTCAATGCAGTCAAATTCTGAAAAGTAAGGAGCTGCTTGCTTATGTCGGCTAAGATAGGGGCTGAGGCCTAGTCTGAGGCTACATGAGAGAAGTTGATGACGAGGATGGTGGTAAGAGAATAAACATAAATTATTTACATCAATTAATAAACTTTCAGTTCCTTTAATATGAACTAATTTTAACAATCCTTTAGCTCTATATTATATAATTAAAAATGACATTTTTAATAATTTTTTGGAAAACATATTAGAGTATTTGACATTGCAATTTTATAAACAAAATGTGTGATTTTAAACCAAATCACAAAAAAATAAATTATTTGACATTAGGTCTTTAAAGAAATTGCAATTTGAAAAGCGTAAGGCTTCTTTGGTGGAGAACAAAGCCTTACATTTTGGTAACCAAAGAATTTGGAACAAAGAAAACCACATTCTTCTTCTCCTCCTCCTCCTCTATATATAGTTTGAAAACATTTGTTCATGGTTCAAAATCTACCATAACACCAAGCAAACACCCACTTAAAGAATATTAATTTAGGCTTTAGAGTTAGTATTATTTTGTAATTGCTTTTAATATTTCATTTATATTTTAAGGGTTCGTATTTAATAATAACCTAATGTGAGAGACTTTTGAGCCAAGCCCATTATTAAATAGAACTGTTAAATACAAACTATAAAGTCTAAACTAATATTTTTTCTGCATTCTGCATCAGTCTATCAAAAGTAAATAGAGAACTGTGTAATCTACACTTGCATATAACCCCAACATTGCTCATGCACAGTGTAGAAATATATGACATTAAATAATATGAAAAGAGAGAATAAAAAGCGGCATTGAAGAGAGATATGTGGGCTACACCTTTATTGTATTGAATTATGTGAAACAATATTACATAGGCCTCAATTTAGAGAGTGACAATGAGTAATGAGAAAGTAACCTTAGAATGACAGTGGAAAGGGAATAAACCCTAGAAGGAAACATAATATTAGAGAATATAAAATATTATAATACCCGCTTAAGGGAAATGATGTCTCACCACAAGAGGAGAGTAACCACAACTTACAAAAAAAAAAAGTGTATTGGAGTACAAAGAACACTTAATTAGACACTAACAAAAATCTTAATGTTAATTTGACTGACTTTAGAACAAGTCCACTATTGAATTTAATAACCTAATTAATTAATAAAACAATAAGATCCGATTATTTATTTTTCGTCCTACATCATTTCTCCCCTTCTTCCTACAAAACTCAAATAGGCTAGCTTAAGATGTCACAAGGCTGTGATGATCATATTAGGACATTGAAGTTGGATATGATCAAAGGAGGCATATACTAGTGTGACGTTTCACGCTGCTTGGGTGTGAAAAATGTGATGTATTTATATGGAGTATGCTCTCTTTAAATAGTACAAGGCATTTTGGGAGTAAATTCAATAATAAAACCGTACAAACTTTGCTCAAAACGGACAATATTACCACTTGAAGCGAAATGTTACAACTAGTGTTTCAATCACATGGCTTTGCCAGCTTTGGTTTAAGAAAAACATGTTCGGGAAGAGATGCTTATCCCATACCATGTGGATTGCTGCCGCATGGATCTATCATTATGATTGATTATTATTATAACCCACCAGTCTTCTTGACTTGGATCTACATTTTCTAATGGATGGATGATTGCCAGCTTTTCTTACTACGTGAACTTAACTAAGACCAGTGGGCAAAAGCATTCCAAAAATGCATTAACTGAATAGGCTGCACTTGGATAATTACACCTATATTATACAGCACTAGTTTTAAACTTTCAACTTGTTTTTTTTAGGTGTTTTAAACTTTCAACTTGAATGTGAGAATAAAAGCAATTCCTAGTTTAAGCAGACAGTAGGGTCGACTGTTGAAAGTAGTAGCCAAGCATCCATTCCAGCTATAATCATTTGAGTAATTTTAAATATTATATTACTATTATACTGGGCATAAATGTTGATTTAAGGGTGGATAGACACGGTTAAATTAGTCAAATGAAATAAGAGTAGAGTATGTAACATTATTTTTAATATTTAAAAATGAGTAATATTATTTAGTAGACTTATGTGCAAGTATCATAAAATTAGATGATATGACAAAAAAAATCAGTTATTGGATAAACAATTATAAAAAAAGTGCAAAACCATTTATTGATCAAATGACTGATTTTTATTGTCACTTCATCCAGTTGTATGGTAGTAGACTTATGGAAACTTCTCAAAAAAGTAATGCTATTTTAATAAACCGTCGTACAATTGAATAACATAGCAATAAAAATCAGCATTTGAATCAGCAATAGTAAAAAAACGAGGGAGCGCCTGCGGTTCCTACTATCTAGGCCTCTTCTGGGCGGTTCCTAGCAGGTAGGTGCTATTATGGTCACGCCCAAGTAGGATAGCCACAATTAATTTCCTCAGCCTAACCTTTTTAATTAGAAAAAAAAAAAAAATCAGCAATAGTTAAAAAAAAAAAAAAAAAAACACTCGGCGTCTGCCAAGTTTGGGCCCGTTCTCGGACCGGGCCAGATGTGGGTAAGCTTAACCCACGGTGTGCTCCGTCACTCTCTCTCTCACTCTCTCTCGATCGACTGTTTCCTAAATTGTCATCTCTGTCCGATCCCATCGGTTACAGCTGCAGTAGAGAGAAACCAAAGACCAAAATCACTCACCAAAAAAAAAAAAGGAATGGCGGGTGAGGAGAGATGGTGTGTGGTGACGGGAGGGAGAGGGTTTGCTGCGCGGCATTTGGTGGAAATGCTTCTCACATACGATATATTCTCCGTCCGAATTGCCGACTTGGGCCCCACAATCGACCTACAACCAGTCGAGGAGAAGGGACCCCTCGGCCAAGCCTTGCGCTCTGGCCGCGCACTATATGTTCCCACCGATCTCCGAATCAAGGAGCAAGTAGTGAAAGGTCTCAACTATCATTCTACTTCAACTGCTTGATAAAATGCCCAGCTGAAAAATTTGTAAAAGCTTTTAAAGACTTCTTTTTATTTTTTAACAGCATGTGAAGGAGCTGAGGCTGTGTTCCACATGGCTGCGCCAAATTCGTCTATTAACAATTATCAGCTACATCGTTCGGTAAATGTGGAAGGTACTGCGTGATGGGTGTTTGGCTTTGTTGCTTTTGATGTGCTTTCGGACTTGTTTGTTTTATTTTATGAGTCAACTATGGTCTGCAGGGACAAAGAATGTTATAGATGCTTGTATTGAGGTAAAGGTAAAGAGATTGATTTATACTAGCTCTCCTAGTGTGGTCTTTGATGGGGTTCATGGGATTTTCAACGGGGATGAATCATTGGCGTACCCAGCTAAGGTACTCACTTCACTGAGTCTCAAGTTTATTATTGCTCCAGAGTCAAGTTTTTTGTTATTGCTGCTTACCGCCAGTTATAAAACGTGATTGCGATACAGCCCTTGTGCTATTTTTACGCATCGTAACACATAATTTTTACAACCTTCTTTTTTCTTTTCTTTTGCGTGCATAGATATAAAGCAAGTTAAATTCAGTTTTATTTCGAAAAATGTCTTTGCTTAGAATGTTTAATCAATGCCTATATTTGTCATCACCTGTTTCAGCACATAGATTCATATTCAGCAACTAAAGCTGAAGGAGAGGCATTGGTCATTAAATCGAATGGGATTAAAGGACTCTTAACATGCTGCATACGTCCTAGCGGCATTTTTGGCCCTGGCGATAAGTTGTTCGTTCCATCTCTAGTTTCTGCTGCCAGGGCAGGGAAATCGAAGGCAAGTATGTTCATTGTTCTGCTTAATTTTGAATTTGCCTCCTTTTCAGTTTCTAGTTATTCATACGATATACAAATTCCACATCCATAATAGGGTACATGAATGACACATACGTGCACATTATTTTTTAAGGCTGAGATATCTATCAGTTGTGCTCCATTATCTAAATCTCAGTGGCGTAGGATCAACCAATCGATTGGATGCCTTAGAAACACGTGCCTTTTTTTTAATGACTAAAGTCCATAACATAAAACATTTCATCCTAGAATTAATCCGCGTGACCATAAACTTTTAATTCCTGCTCCATGATCTAAATCTTAGTGGCATAGGATCAACCAATCGATTGGATGCCTTAGAAACACCTACCCTTTTTTTTTTTTTTTTTAAAATGACTAAAGTCCATAGCATAAAACATTTCATCCTAGAATTAATCCGTGTGACCATAAACTTTTAATTCCTGTTCCACTTTACAGGGCCAACTGCCAATTACATATTGGTATGAGGTTCATAGTGCTTGGCCTCTTTTGTTAAGTTTCTCTATATGAATATGGACTAGTGGCTTCTTCTGGCTTGTAAGAAATTCAAAAACTTTTCTAGAGAATGAAATATAAAGTTCATGACTATGAACCATTACAATAAGTTCACTTGTCAGTTCATCTCTTCCAAGAAGTTTTTGATGCAGTGAGGAGAACTTGGATCTAAAGTAGATTTGAAATGAACCGGCCAAAGATGCCACCTTTCAGGAAAATTGACGCTTACAAAGGTTTTAAGAAGAAATTCAAGCAATAATCAAGGCTATACCAAAGAGAAGAAGATAAGACTGAAGTTGGAGCAATATAAGATCAATTTCTAGGCTCCAAAGAGTCCAAGAACTCAGATATGAAATTTCATATGATAGAGAATTAAAGGACCCTACAATGACTCAAAAGAGGTAATTTTTGGCTTGCCTTGTCAAGTACGTTGCTCTTCAACCCTCTTCCACCTTTGAAGCGCAGTACTCTTCAATTCAAGCTTCACAAGCAGCACCTTTTTGTCTTCACTTATGGGCTTCCACTCAAAATAAGTCTCCAAACTAGCATCCTAATCTAAATAATCATTGGCATGCGTCTTGCCAAATAAAATCAACAACTTCTATTTTGATTCCTTCACTATTTAAGTCAAGCGCACACGCAAACCAATACTCCAATCCGCGTTGTGCTGCATATTCTACGGGTCCGGCGCTATGAAAGGGGTTTTCATCTTCTATATCATCACTCTCTTCCTCAAGACCACCTTTTGGTATGTCCAACGGATCGAGTCGCCTTCTGATGTCTCCATATGGGCTCCCCCTAGTTCCTCTCATTGAAGAGTTTATACAGCTTGTGACAAATCTTCAATCATATGCCTCATCTCAGCCATCTCTGTTTGCCGGCCTTGATTTCCTCTACCCCCATGACCTTCTTTACCACAACCAACCATAGCTTAAAGTTGCAAATTTTGACTCAAATCTGAATTTTGTTGCTTTGATCTAGGATTTGTTGCTATGATACCACTTAATGCCTTGAGGAGAACTTAGCTCTAAAGTAGATCGGAAATGAACCAGCCAAAGATGCCACCTTTCAAGAAAATTGATGCTTACAAAGGGTTAAGAATAAATTCAAGCGATAATCAAGGCTATAGCAGAGAGATGACAAAATTTTTGAAAACTAAGAGAGTACTTTGGAGGAGCTCAAGTCCTTTCTCTCTCTCTCTCTCTCTCTCATTACTTGGACAACTGCTTGTTTAGCTCTATTTCCAAAATGCATTCTTGATAGTTTTGTTAGGGGCTTTCATATAGTTTTTCATTTTTTGATTGATGGATACTTTCTGTGTCAGTGGATTTATGTGTTTATTGTTGAACTACATTATCCATGTTTGGCTTATTCACATGCTCATCTTATCTTATTCACATCACTAGAACCTGTAATAAACCTTCATTTCAAACCATGACATAGCTCTTATGTTTAAGAGTATTTGCCTTTTTTTTTTTTTTTTGTTATTTATTTATTTTTTTTGTGAAGAGGAAATCTAGTTTGAGATCTGAGGTTAATACTATAGTAATATTTCACAATGCTGAGTTCCCTATCTGTTAGGAGTATCCCCCAATTGCGCTAGGGTACTCCCCTATTAAAACTACTATAGCATAACAGGAAGAGTTATCCTAGGTTTGTAATCCCTGACCATTTTGTTCTCTTGGCACATTGTAGACATATAGGTATACTCATGTTAAAATGACACTGGGAAAAACGTTAGTCACATCTGCGCCATCACCTCAAAAGGACTAGTTAATTTGGAGTTTACCTAGAATCACTCATAAAGCCCAATTTCATCTAGTAACTAGGCAATATGAAATTTAGTACTCATGACTATTTTTATAAACCACTCATTCTCTGTGGGCTACTCCTCATCTTTTCAATATGAGACTGGGTTTTTACAAACTCCCTCTCTTAAATTCCTGATGTCTTCTTTTGGGCTATGTCATGCAGTGCTCCAGTACCACATGGCTTGGCGTTACTGGGTGGCCTTGATACCATTTGAAATGACACAGGAAAAATCGCTAGGCACATTTGCTCCATCACTCCTAAAAGGATTAGTTAACTTGGAGCTTTCCTAGAATCACTTATAAATTCTAGTTTCACCTAGTAACTAGGCAATGAGAGACTTAGAACTAATGACTATCTTTACAAACCACCCACTTTGTGTTGGCTACTACTCATCTTTCCAATATAGGACCGGAGTGTTACACATGTGGTTAGGCAAAATCAGACATCGACTCATCAGTCTAAGTGTCACTGCCTTCGTGAACCTAGTATATCTCATCACAAGTCATCTATGTTACACTTAATCTTGAATAATCTGTCATAGTATGCGAAGAGTGAGTGTCATGTAGAAGTGCTTAGTAAATGATTTAGCACAGGTTTTGAGTACTTAAAAATATTGATCATAATAATATGTACTCTATATATATAGAGTAATGTTATATACTATTATTTTATCTCCTTAAAGTTGATGTGGCTTTTAAAATCACAGACGGTGATTTTAAAAGTTACATTAACTTTGGGGGATAAAATGATGGTATATAGCATTACTCTCTCTTTCTCTCTTTCTCTCTCTCTCTCTCTCTCTCTATATATATATATATATTGGTGATGGCAACAACATATATTGGTTTTTCTTAATAGTGTTTGTGGTGCAGACTTTCTTCAATATAAACTAATATTGATTTTTATTCCTTTCCTTTTTCAAATGGTCAGTTCATTATTGGTGATGGCAACAACATTTATGACTTCACTTATGTTGAAAATGTGGCACATGCCCATGTATGTGCGGAGCGAGCTCTTGCATCAGAAGGGAAGGTTGCAGAAAAAGCTGCAGGGCAGGTACCTTTTTAATTTCCATTGGATTAGTATTTGAATGGGAGAAAGAGGTTGTCAAGCTAGGATTTCATACATGGGTTTTTGCTTTCTTTGCTAAATGGAGGTTGGTTTCACAGGCATATTTTGTTACCAATATGGAACCCATAAAATTTTGGGAGTTTATCTCGCTTATTCTTGGAGGTCTTGGTTATGAAAGGTATTTCTTTTTCTTATACTTTCATTTTGAGCAGATGTAACCAGTTGTTAGTGTGTTGGTTTTATTCTTCTTCTTCTTTGATCTTTGTCTTACTTAGTGTCCACTTAGCCAGTTCTTTGTTAGTTGTGTTACATCTTGGAATTCCACTATTTCACCATTCAAGGCGAAAACATTTTTTTTTGTGTCTAATCTCCAATTTTTTGTGCTGCTTTTTCTTATGTTTTTGAAGTTCTATGTTGAAAATTAACCGAGCCAAATTAGAATTAGTTCCCGTCGGCACCTTGGAAGATGTGGGAGGCTTTGCTTGTATCCTTGGTTGCAGGGTGTTCTCTTTGCTTATGAAATACCTGGGAATGCCGTTGGAAGTTTCGTTTAAGGCAAAATCTATTTGGGATCACATAATTGAAAGATAGAATGTCGTTTTGGCAGAATGAAAGCAGCTTTATCTGTCAAAGGGTGGTAGAATTACTCATTAAAAGCACACTCTTCAATTTGCCTACGTATTTTTTGTCCCTTTTCTCCATCCCAGTTGGTGTTGCTAATTGTATCGAGAAAATTTAGCTGGATTTCTTGTGGGGCGAAGTAGATGATGAATTTAAATTCCATCTTGTCAGTTGGTTCAAGATTTGTACTCTGACTTCCTCAGGAGGTTTAGGGGTTAGGAACTTATTCTGTTTAACTGAGCTCTCTTGGGAAATGGCTTTGGTGTTATGGCACAGAGAGAGCTTTGAGGAGATTGGTGGTGGAAGCTAAATATGAGAGCTTGTGGGGATGGTGGTGCACTAGTGCTCCACTGGGGTTTTTTTGGTCCTATAGGGTGGGGGTGTGGAAAAACATTATGAGAGGATAGGGGGATTTTTTGAGATTTGTGAGATATGAGGTGGGAGATGGGCTTGAGATTCGATTTTGGCATGATGTCTGGTGTGGAGATCAGGCCCTAGAGGAAGCTTTCTCAACGTTGTATAGTATCACCTGTTTTAAGGAGGCCCTGGTGTCAGATCATTTGTAGGTTGTGAACAACACATATTAGTGGAATATCACCTTCATCAGATTCGTGCATAATTTGGAGATAGAGATGGTCATCTCTTTCTTCATTCTCTTGTACTCTATCAGGTTGAATAGAGGAGGCAAGGATAGGATATGTTGGATCCCCTCTAAAAGGGAAACTTTCGAGGTCAGTTTTTATTGTGGGGTTAATCCCTCGGCTGGTATTTCTTTCCTTTGGAAGAGCATATGAAAAAATAAGGTGCCTACGTGAGTGGCTTTCTTTGTTTGGACAATTGTGTTAGGGAGAATCTTGACCTTGGATACTCTAAGAAAGAGACACTTAATAGTGATGGACCGGTGTTGCATGTGCAAGAACAGTGGAGAATCAATTGATCATCTTTTGCTTTATTTTGGAGTTCTTAGAAAATTATGGGTTTCAATTTTCCGTCTCGTCGGGGTAGAGTGGGTAATGCCCAATCAGTGGAGTTATTAGCTAGTTTGGTAGTCACCATAATTTGGAAACCTGGAGGATGGCTCCCCATTGGATGATGTGGTGCATTTGGAGAGGACACAATTTTCAAAACTTTGAAGATTGTGAGAGAATGGCAGTAGTGTTAAAAGACATTGTTCAAGACTATGGGTGCATGGTTTGTACCAATAGTTTTCACTTTGCTAATTTTGTAGATTTTTGGATTTATGTTCGTTATCTTCTCCCTAGTGGGTGTTTCTCTTGTATATTTTTTGTGTACTTGAGTTGCACACTTGCGCTCCTTTGCGTTTTTAATAAGATTGAATTATTTATCTAAAATAATATTCCATGCTTTATGACCCTTCCTACGCATGCCTCTTCTGTTCTGGTCTTAGGTCATGATGCAATGGGCCTTTGGCACAATTTAAGATGCTTGCTAACTAAATTCTTGTACTTGATCATTTTGTTTCTAGAAGATGAGAACATTTTCTTTTTCTCTCCCTTTTGGAGGAAAAGAGGATTGCTTGTTAGCCTTTTTTATCAGCTGGGCACTGGTCCATGAGTTATTGGGTTTTGCTGTATAGCATGTGGCCTCTTTTAAATGAATAACCTGCAATTTCTTTTATGGTGTAGTCAATTTTCATTTTTTTCCCCAAAAACTAGGGAATAAAATATAGTTACGTAATTGTTGATCTGAACCATGTGGTTTGCAGGCCAAGTATTAAGATCCCTGCCTTTGTAATGATGCCAATTGCACATTTGGTGGATTGTACATATAGGCTGTTAGGTCCATATGGGATGAAGGTTCCGCAGTTGACACCTTCAAGAATAAAACTCCTCTCTTGCAGCAGATCTTTCAATTGTTCGAAAGCAAAGGATCTAATTGGCTACACACCCATCGTATCACTTCAGGTTCTTTCCTTTTTCACAAAAAAGATAAATAAGTTGCTCCCAAAAAATAAAAATGGAAAAAAAAGAAGCAGAAAAAGAGCGTATATAAGGATTCACCATTTGGAAATATTTTCTTGATTGTTTTAAATCACTTAGGTTTCTTCTGCAGGGAATTAATTCGTTGATTGTTTTAAATCTAGTTGTTTAATTGTTTGTATTTTGATGATTTGTATAAGGATTCATCAAATCTGTTTAGTTTATATCATGTTCTGCTGAATCCCCATGAATTTTATGGCCCCATGGTTTATCCGTAAACTCAACTTTGAGGATTTGTCCTTATTACATGTGGGCCCTTCTAATTTTTTTGGTCTTAACCCTCTAAATGATTTATTTCGGATGGTTGATGCAAATTTAAATGCCCATAAGGATTTTACCCTCTATGTTTAGACGATTGTGATTCGGTTTAATGTTGTGCTCTGGGTCTTATTTACATAACGTGGCTCTGAACTGGATAGGATTGATTGATAGGCAGTTATCAATCCCATTAATAAAGGTCTATTCACCTGTATAATCTGAGTGCAAATTCTTGTATAAGTCATATACTTTTAACATTAGATTTTGTCTTTCTGCAGGAAGGTCTAAAGAGGACAATTGAGTCATACTCTTTCTTGAGGGCTGAACTTCCACCCAAAAGAGAAGGGCCTTCTAAAGCTTCCATATATCTTGGAAGTGGAATGGGTATGAATCATCAATTTCATGTCACTATTTTGTATTTCTGACTGTGTTGCATTTCCATATGTTATACTCTTGGGTGTTTTCTTACAGTACGTTGTAGAATGCAATCATTCAGGGCCTTGTATAAATCAAATGACGGATACCTCTTGCACTGCCCTAGCCAACTACTATACTGATACCTGTCTAATTATTAGTGGAAAGTTATCCTTTTAGAGGAATGTTTAATGATTGACCTTAATGCTGTAAGTGTGAAATGTCTTAGAAAGTTGTTCTTTAGGATGGTACAATTTGGTTAATGGCAATAACAATTTATGCATGAAGGTTTAGTTAAGACTGACAGGCCCCAATTGGCATGCTGTATATAGAGGGTTGGTTTGGATTGGATTATATTGTCTAATCATGTTATTGGGATACACCTGGTCTGGATTGAATAAAAATAATACTTGGTACGTTGTCTTTTTGCTGGTTGGCTGGAAGCTTGAGTGATTGGTGTGGAGATGAGGAAATTGAAAACAGAAAACTTATTGGCGGTTGGTCACTGCCAAGCTTTAGGCCATACAATGCCTTCTTCAACAAACCTTGTTGGTTACTCCATATAAACCTCCTTAAGTAAGTTCCCATGTAAACATGCATTTTTGACATCCAATTGAAATAATGACCATGCAAGATTAGCAGCCACAAAAGTTAAGACGTGAATGGAGACAATTTTGGAAATTGAAGAAAAGGTTTTGTCGTAATCAATACCATAGGTTTGTGTGTAACCTTTAGCAACTAACTTTCTTTTGAACTGTCAAGGAAGTCATCTGATTAAACTTCATTGTGCATACCCACTTGCAACCAATAGTTCTTTTACCAAAATGGTAGTGAGACAAGATCTTAAGTTTCATTCTGATGTAGGACCTCAATTTCGACTTTCATTGCTGTTCTCCAACCCGGGTAGATAATGCTCCTTAATTGTCTTAGGGATAAAGATTGTAGAGAGTTGAGAGGTAAAACATGAAAAAGAATAAATAAGGAAGTCATCCGACAAAGTGAAACAAAATCGGTGGGCGTGTCAGTCTTATCTAATCGGGATATATATAGTGTCTATATATATATAAAGAAAAAAGGAAGTCTCTATAAAGAAATAGAGGACCTAGCGACATAAATAGATGGTCGCACTCCCGACGGCCTCCTAATCGGGTGGCAGAGTTGGGTGCAGTGTCAAGGTATTATTGTTGTGCCCCCAACTCTGCCACCCGATTAGGAGGCCGTCGGGAATGCGGCCATCTATTTTTGTCGCTAGGTCCTCTATTTCTTTATAGAGACTTCCTATTTTCTCTCTATATATATAGACACACGTGCGTAGTCACAATATATTACATCCTTTATATTACAAGGCAAAAGAGTGGGGGGTCGTGACCGCTAGCATTCCCTACAACTATTTACTAACATTCCTAATTCCAAGCCCAGTTTTCGGCCCATTTCATAAATATTTTATTCGATAATCCAAAATATTTATCTCGACTCATCTAGAACCCCAAATACCTAAATTTAGCCCACAATCGCTTCCGGGCTCATCGAGTTCAACTTATGTAGTACGGAACCAATTTAACCTAGTCATAGCTGCTAAATCCTAATATGCATTTTCACTTCTTCTAATTGTCTCTTTGTTTCCACTAGGTTGAGACATTACAAATACAGGCCATCAACTTCATTTTTTTTTTGATTTGGCATCGTGTATCTGGAGCTTCACTCCGACTAATCCAGGGGGTGCACAGGCCCTTGGAAAAGAGTTTCCCGCAAGTGCACCTCGGTTAATTTAAGGGTCAAACCCCCAGTGAGTTTCGAACCTAAGACCTTGAGAAGCATACTCAAAGTCCCAGACTATCCAACCACTGAGCCAACCCCAACTTCATGTCCCATATTAATCATCCACTTCATCTGGAGATCTTGATTGAGCAAGAGTAGTCGTGGATGAGGAAGTGGCTTGCTTATATACACTAAACTGAGCATACTCATCCCTCTGTCTGGTAATTAGATTAGATTCGGATGTCTGACTAGAGCTAGTAGGAGGTCTAGATGATGGAGAGGGATCCTCTTGAGATGAGACTTGATTGGCTTGACCTAGACAGTGTGCCTTGTAGATCCCAAAAACTAATGTACAATGTGATTGTTATGACCGCAATGAGTGCATATGTGGGATTTGCAACTTCCACCTTCCTAGAATTCCGAGCCCACATGAAGCACGGTCATCTTTGCCGCCATGTCCTCCACGGGAACCACCTAAACCACCACAAGATGCAACAAAGCTTATTGATCTCCACTATGACCACAAGAATCACTACCTGGGAGTGTAGAATGCTAGATCCTTGAAAAGACCTCATATTGTGTGGGAAGATCAGAACCACAGAAATAGAGACGAAACTTTTAAATGAAGGTTTTATAATTTTAGGAGTAATGATACAATGCACGCGGCGTGCGTGGCACGCCCACGCACGCCAGTGCAAAATTTTTTTTTTTTTTTTTAAAATAATAATAAAATAAAATTTTGTGCCTGGCGTGCATCACTGTTGATGCACGCCAGGCGTGCAATGTATCATTACTCTAATTTTAGTATATTAATATAATAAATTATTATATCAAGTAAAAAAATATGGAAAAGTTTAATATTAGAACAGTGAAACTTGGTACTAGGCCATAAGTGATTGAAACTTGGAAGAATGACTCAAAAGAATATGTAGCTTTTACGTAAATCGATAAAGTACATAATAGACAAATAGTGAGATGAAGGATTGATAGAATAATAGAGTGAGAATTGTGAAAGAAAAGAGGAGAAAAAGAAACAGAGTTGTAGATAAAGTATAATGTTAGAGATAAAATTCTAGTCTCTATAAGCGGTTAGGTGGACCTTTTGAAAATGAGATCTTAAGTTACGCCAAGTAATTAAGTTACCTTTAACCTTCTTTTAAAAGAGAGACATATTTTACTTTCTCTTGATTTTATTTTTTGTTGGTAAAGATGCTTTTCAGATGGAAAATATGTCTCTCTTAATCTTCTCTTGATCTTCATTTAATACCATATGTTTAACAAGAGAAATGCTAGTCATCATTCTCAAATAGCATTCTTCTAGCATTCTCTTTTTTTTTTTTTTTTTTCAAAAAAAAAAAAACAAGTGGATGTGAATGTGCCTCATAGACAAGAATGCTAGGAGAATGCTACTTGAGAATGTAGAGTAGCATTTCTCGTTTAACAATTATAGATACCTTTCTGGATTTATCTTGATGTTTACTTAATTCCATATTTTTGTCCTTAGTTACACTATTAGCGTTGTTCTTCATTCTTATTTGCACATCTTCAAAAGTAAAATAGGTAAAAGATAGTTATGTTACACCTTATAAGGCAATTTTTTTTTTTTTTTTTTTCCATAATTAATAAAAAATATTTTAAGAGTCTTTATTTCTTAGGGAGGTCTTTTAATGCTATTTTTTAAGAAACTTTATTTCTTAGGGGCTTTTATATAATACCATTTATTTCTTTCACGGGGGGCTTTAGGCAGGGGCCTTAGTTGCCTACTCTTTTGAGCTAGCCTTGCCACAACAACTACCACAACCTCACCTAAGCACAATCAACAGCAACAATTAACCACCACAACAATCGGAGAAATTACTGGCTCTACCTCCAGAGACTTGGCTGACCGCCACAAATGACACCTAGCATCCTTGAATCAATTTGTTTTTCTGGGAAAAAAACGCTACCTCAGTGCTCATCATTGGGTGTGATGGGAACGATGATGTCATCCAACAAAAACACAATCATGGGGATGAGGGTGCCATGTGCCTCCAACCACGGCCTGCAAGTGAACCCAAATACCTACCCTACCATGTTCTGTTGTAGGGTTCTGTTATGGAAAAGAAAAAGAGAAGGAAGAAAAGAAAGAAAAAGGAAAGAAGGGGAAAGAGAAAGGCTCCTGCCGTTTGTTGATTTCTAAGCTATGATACAATGTAAACATTGTAAAGCATATGCATTTTCAAAATAGAGACACGGTATATTTTGGCCCTCACCATATGTTATTATTTATTTAAGAAAAATATGTCATTCTAGAGGAAAGGACAGCTGGTACAATAGGGACACTTCATTTTCTAACACTTATTAATCCATTTCACTTCACTTTATGTTTTACAAACCAAAATGTAGCATACTCAGATACTTTTTGTTTTTGTTGGAGGTTATCATGTCAAACACCGAGACATGTTGGAAATGAGCGCTTATATTCTTGACAAGTTTATATATTCTAATCCAATGTGTTTAGGCATCTAGGGCAAACATAAGGATATTTATGATATTGGACTTCTAATTTTTTTTTTCTTTTGCGACGACATTGTAAGCTGTTGACACATTGTGATTAAGTTGTAATATACATCTATATCTATATGCGTTGATGCAGTGACCCATTTGCCTCTATTCTGTTTGCAGTTGCTGACACTTTACTCTGGAGGAATAAAAAGCAGACACTTGCTGCTTTGTTAGTTTTGGTTGCAATTTACTGCAACTTTGTAGCATCTGGATTTACCCTCCTGAGTGCCCTTTCAAAGCTTCTCTTGGTGACATCAATGTTCTTGTTTATCCATGGCTTTTTACCAGGAAAAATGTATGTCTGAATAACTCTTATTCGATGCGCGAATATGCTAATTAACATGCACACTGCTGTTAACATTTTTCACCCATAGACCTTATTAATTTGTTCTGGATTGATGGGAGGCTGTCAGAAGCATTGAACTGATGGTACTAAGTTTAGTGCTAATTATAAATGTGTCTGCTATTGCAGAATGGGATATACAGTTGAGAAAATACCCGGGTCTTGCTTTCACTTGTCAGAAGAAATGTCGATAAGAGTTGCTTCGGCTGTGGCCTTATCTTGGAATGCTGCTGTTACTGTTTTGAAATATCTTTCGAAGGGGAATGACTGGATTTTGTTCCTTAAGGTATTTGCCATTCTCTGCATGTTTCTTTGCTGTTTATGACTCCAAGTTAAGCATTTTGTTTTTTGGTGGTACTGAATTTGTTCCTACCTTTTTTGGTTTTCCTGATAATTATTAAAATGAAGGGTTAAAATTAATACCTGGGGAGTGCAAAAGGACCTTTTAAAGAGCAACAATTTAATTCTTCATTGTCCAAACAATCCAAAAAAAGAGGAAAAAACAATCTGCCCAGCAGAGTCATCCAGTGAGGGCGATTTTGAAAACATAAGCTGAAATACAGTAACTTCACACAATTTCCATTGATGCATTGTGTTATAAGCTGTAAAATTGACAGGGAATCCAACAACTTTTGAATGCTACTTATTCCTGAAAACTTCCATAAGTTAAAGTTGTGTTACAAGTTATGTTATTTAGTCCAGTGTACTTTGGGGCGCCTCACGCTTTCAATAATATCAGTTACTTACCTATCAAAAAAAAAGTTATGTTATTTAGTATATAAAAGTATAAAAGTAAACTAACGTAGACGAGGAGTACCATTTAGAAAAAAGAAAGGAAAAAGCCATTTTTTTCAGAAGAATTTTGTGTGCTCTAAAACTACGCACAGGAAAAGTGGCTAGTATGATTTTATTTTTAAGAAGTACCTTGTCAAATGGTTTTTGGGGATACATTTGTGTGTTGTGTCACTTTTTTTTTGGTTAGGTGAGAAGGGAACAAGGTCTGGTTGCTACTTGGACAATTTTGGTAACCTAGGAAAATGTCATTTCAAAAGGGAAACTATTTCTCCTTATGTCCATAAATATTTAGGGAAAACCAACTCTGTCCCTTACCAATTTATAACATTTTCTGAGCTGTCGTCCAATTCTTTCCCTCTAGATTTGATCTTTCATAGACTCCAACTAACATGCAAAAGCTGGTCTTGCATAATAAGTATTACTGTTTGAAGAAAAGGTAAGAGTGTCATTGTTCCTGCATAAGTTGCCTAGATGCAGTTGATGCATATCTGGTAGAAATTTTAAGGTGGTAATTGGAACTACAAAGATTGATGGAGCTAGCCAAAGCTTTTTTCAGATAGAATATTGAAGCCGTTGGGGTCTGTTTATTCTTTTTATTTCTTTCTTTTTATTTTTCCGGATGAATTAGTCATTTCATCCAACCAAAAGAAGTTCAAGGGGTGAAATCACAGTACAAAAGATACTAGCAGTAGAAACTGCAGTCAAATCGTTAAGTTTTAAAACTCCTCTGCACATCAAATACAGAAAAAGGAATTTTCACAAACTACAAAATCTCTATTTTGGATGGAATTTGGAACTCTTCTGCTTGTAGCAAGTCTCAACCTCACTGCAGTCATAATGTTTTGAATCATGCATTGCTTTGATTTTATATTACCACCATGTAAGCTGGAATTTATGTGAAGCCAGATAATAAACATTAGCTGAGCGGCAGTTTACACAGAGTATATCTAAAAGTCTTCTTTCAGGATCCATAAGGCACTACTCTTTACTCTCTGATGTTTAGATCCTTTCTTTCGTTTTCCTTCTTGTATTCTTTTAATGTTTAAATGAATTTGCTGTACTTATAAAAAAAATGTATTCTTTTAATGAATATGCATTGAAATCACTACCACTCTTTCATTTGTACATATCATTCATGATGAGGTACACCAATGGCCACACTAAAAAGAGAAGACGTGTAAGACACTGCTTCCTGAGGTCCCCTTGTTAACTTAGTTTATTGTATAAATAATGAAAATTTTGAGTTTGGTTCCTACTTGTTTTAATGCGTACATTTTTTGTTCATTTCAGCAATTCTGATGTGGGGTTCTTGATCAATTTGGTTGATACTTTTCTTTGTGTCTAGGTTGTTCTCTCCCTACTGCTTCTTAGCTTCCTCGGAGCCATTTCAATTCATGGATTTTTTGTTATAGGTTTGCTCTCTCTCTTTCTCATGCACGTCTTTACTACAAGGAAATATTTTGGAAGGCCAAAAAACGAAGGAAGTTTGTACCGAGACTAGGGTTGGTTTGTTGAAGTTTTGAGAAGTGTTTTGAGTTTTGAAAAGAGTTTGAAAAAGGTAAAATTGGAGAATTGATTTGGTGGGGGCTACATTTGAAAAACGTTTTGTATATGGGTGTACAAAAAAAAATTGGGTAAAGTCCACTTACCCCCCTCAAAGTATCACCCAATTGACGTCTTCTCCAAACTTTCAATTGTGACAATATCCCCCTCAAACTACCAAAACATTGTCAATGTCTCCCCCCCAATGACGAAATTACCCTTAGTAAAATAAAAACAAAAATTCTAAAAATCTAGAAAAAAACCTAAAACTAAAAAAGAAGATATAAAATCTGGCCAAATTTAAAAATTAAAAAGAAAAAAACATTTTTATTTAAAAAGTTTTGATTTTTTTTTTTTTTGATTTTTTGATTTTAAAAACATAATTTTGAATAAGAAATGGTTTTTTTTTTTTTTTTTTGAAATAAAAAATTCCGTTTAAAAACATTTTTTGCTTTTGTCTTATTGAGAAATCTATAGTGGCATGTTTATATTTTTCTAGCTTTGAGGAGGACATTATCACAATTGAAAGTTTGGGGGGACATTGTCAATTAAGTGGTAGTTTGATGGGGGTATGTAGACTTTTCCCAAAAAAATTCGTTTGGTAAAGTTTTGAGGGGTGTTTTTGAAAATAAATAAATAAAGAAAGGGAAGCTCAAGGGGACAACCCAAATGCATAGAAAGTATACAAGAGAAACACCTAATCAGAAAAAGAAAAACGATCAAGAAAATCATGAAAGCTAGAAAAATGAAAGCAATCATAGGCAACCATCAAGTGGTAAAGGGTGTTGAAGAAAAAAACCTTTGAATCCACCACTCTTGCGGTCTTCAAAACTATAATAATTTCTCTCTCCAAATACACCACATTAGGGGAAGATGAAACCATCTTCCACATTGTTGCACAATGAAGACTACCAAACTGCTTTCTTCAACAAGTGAGGTCTACTACTCATCTAAGCATGACCCGATTTAACCCAAAAAGACTGAATATAGTATTCCTAAAGCACTAGCAATCTGACCATGGAGTAAAAGATCATCAATAGATTTCCCACTGTTTTTGCATATGCAACACCAATCTACCACTGTGATATGCGGCTTTCTTAGGTTATCTGTAGTCAGAATCTTCCTTAACATTGTCTACCTAGCAAAGAACTCCAATCTCAAAGGAACCTTATTCCGCCGAATACCCCTACAAGGCAAAGGAGTACTATCATGGGGAATTAGGACATTGTAGAAGATCTAACATCTAACAACCGTCTCTTGGAAGGGGCCCAACAAAGCTTGACTTCACTCCCCCCCAATCTCAGCTTGAAGGAGTACAACAAATTAAAGAATGAGGTGAAAGCCACTTTCTAGTCATGTGTGCGCCGCTCTGATAAAATTAATGTTCCATTGATGGGAGTCACTAGAAAATTCCAAATGATCTACCACATAAGCATCCTTGAAGCAAGCAATACTAAATAACTCCAAAAAAGGTACCTTCTTAAGGGTATGATCCCCACATTACACGTTATGCCAAAATCTAATTTTGGAGCCGTCACCCTTTATAGGCAAAGAAAAGACCCTTGCAACCTAGAATACTAGCTAAACCATTAACATTATTAACATTGCCAATTGCCTAGCAAAAATTCAAGGTGTCCTTCGTAAACAAAAGAAGGGAGATGTTAAGCACCCCACAAAAAAGCCCATTTTCAATGTGGTAAAGATCATTTTCCTTAAAGCCTTCATAAAAATAGCAAAGGAGGCAAAGGCTCTCCCTGCCTCTAGCCCCGAGAATTACTAAAAAATCCCATTAGTGGCATTCACCAATTAAAAAAAAAGAAAAAAAAAAGAAGACACTAAAGAAATAAAATGCATTATCAAATTACGCCATTTCTCCCAAAAACGCACCTTCTAAGCATATACAACAAAAAATCATAATTCACATGATCACAAGTCTTTCTCAATATCTAATATGCAAAGCACACCTGCTTCTCCAGATTTGATCCTGCTAGTAAGGCATTCATTAGCTATAGGAATGGAGTTTAGAATGCCTACCCTGCATGAAAGCATTTTGAGGCTTGGAGATAATCTTCTCCACTACCATTTTCAACTTGTTAGCTAAAATTTTGGCAACAATTTTGTAAACTCCAACAAAGCTAACAGGTCGAAAGTTCTTGATATTAACAGCCCCTGATTTCTTCGGAATAAGAGCAACGAACATAGCGTTACGACTTATTTCAAACTTGCCTTTGGCCTAAAAATCATGGAAGACATTCATAATATCTTCTTTAAGAACATTCCAACAAGCTTGGAAGAACGCAATAGTAAAACCATGTGGGCCTTGTCACTTTTTAGAGCTTTCACCACATCAAAAACCTCACTTTCCTCAAAAGCTCTCTCCAATCAGATGACCTCAACCTCGCCAACGGAGTAAAAAAAGGGTCATCCAAATTAAGCTGCCAAATGAACTATTCGCTAAACAAACTATTATAGAATTGCACAATGTGTGCTCTGGTCTCAATATGATCAGAAGAGTCTGTACCATTAAGCAACAAAGATTCAATGGAGTTATTTCTTCTATTCGAGTTGGCTACTTGATGGAAGAACTTTGTGCCTCCACCTCACCTCGTCCATAAGAGTTGTCCTCTCCAAATCTCTAATAGCTTTATCCTTCCTCATTTTCTCCCCATCACACCCATCACATAAAGCTCTCTCTTCTTCCAAACCCTCAAGAACTTGTAAATCATCCAAAAGAAGCCGTTTAGATAACTGGATATTTGAGAAAAAAAAATTCAGCATTTGAATAGTGAAAACAATTTTCCGAAACTGTCAAGTAAGGCCTTGTCCAAAATTTATGGGAGAGCTTGAAACAAAGGCTGTAAATGAATCTGATTGGATGTTATTGAGAGAACCTGTCAGATTGTTGGATAAAAGAAGATGTAGCAAATGCCATTAAATTTTGTAACTGTTGTTGTTACTCCCTTGGACCGTTTTTCACTTGGGTTCCTTCTTATTTTAGTCTTTGAGACTTGAATATGAGCTTCAATTCTGTCCAACCCGAGTCTTAGATTGCCATTTTTTGCATTGGACTGAGTTTGTGACTTTCCATTCTCGTTGTGTCTTGTCTAAGGGGGGATTTGTGCTCTTGTTATTTTTGCAGGTCTTCCTGCTGCTTTTGTAGCCTTCTATCTTTATGAGAAAAAAGAGCAGGAAATTGATGCTATGGTTCTGGAAACTCTGTCTCTTGGATGCAAATTAAAATGCAAAATTGTTGGAAAATTTGTTACTTCCAAGAAGATTGACAGCTAGTAGCCCACATTTTCTTCACTAAGACGTGGTGCTAGGATCTTCTGTTTCCTTGTTTGGACCAATGTCCTTTTTTGGGATAAAGTGAAGTACAGGGCCATTTGCCTGATATTTTGATGATTTGAGAAAGGGCATTGGCATGACAGTGTTGTGTGAGTTGAGTACTATTTGTGTCAGGCTTTGAGAATTCTCTAGAAAATATGAGGTGCTTGATATGCTTGTGTACCTGATGATTCTTCTTCCCCTTTTTGGCTCTCTTCTTGCACCCCCTTCTCTTCCCAATTGATGGGGTTTTAATTGATTTGTAATTATTGTTTCAGCTACATTGCGTTTTCGTACAGTGTAACTTACCATCTTCCTTTTATCTTTACGAAAGATGATGCTTGGATGAAATATTTGGATTTTGCTTTTCCCTCTAGTTTTCTTTTCTCCTAAATGATGTTTTACTTCATCTTCCCCTTTAAGTAGCTTTAAGAAATATTTTCAAAGAACTCTGGCGAAAGAACTTATCTACAGAGGATTATCATTGTCTGGATAGATACTGTAGATTGATGGGGAATCCCAAATCATGTAACCAGCTCTCAACCTAGTTTGAGCCCTAAAGAGTCAACCTAGTTGATGGGCATTTATTTTTGGTGCCCAAACTGTAGTCCAAATAATTTCGAGCACCTTAGCCCACGTCGTGGGTCACAAAACTTCAGCTTTTTTTTTTTTTTTAGTTAATTAATTTTTTATTTATTTATTTTTAATTTTTTAATTTTCTTCTTTTTAATTTTAATTTAAAAAACAAGGGTATTTTGCTCATTTTGGTATCATCCGTTATGGTTTAAAGAATTCCTACTGGATGAGTGAAATTGAAAGGGAGTAAAAAATGAAGTATTCAAATTGCAATTTTTGATTACGTGGCAGTGATATTGCAGAACCCATGATACATCGAGGGAGGTAAGTGAACTTTTTCTTATTATTATTATTATTATTATTTTTATCTCGACTACTTGATAAGAAATTGAAAATTTAGGGATCTAGCGAGTACAACTAAAAAAGAATAGAATACAACCGTAAGACGTTGGGATCTTTCGCATTTTATGCACTTTAGTTGCATGGGTATGATTGATTTATGCCATTAGTCTAGCTGGTGTTAACCTATGACGGTTTAATGTGGTTGAATAGACTGAAATTTTTGTAAGTATCTGTTAGGTAATGGATCCAAAATATGAGCCCATTAAAGATAGGCCCATGCCGACATATGGTCGGCCCAGACTGAGCTATAGTTGGCTCAACACAGCTTGAGGGTATAATAGACCTTCCATTGAGGGTACAATAATCCTTCAGCAAGTGAAGGAAGCCCACGTTCACTAATGAACGTGGGATACTCCCAGCGTCCAAGCAAAGCTCCACATTCAACAGAATGTGGTCCAACTGTCAGCGCCAAGCCGAGCCATGTGTGCTTGAGAACAAGTTGGGAGCCCACGTCCAAGGTAAGTGTGGCCAAGCCACCCACTAACACACTCCATGATCTTAGGATCGTGTAGTAGCCCACAACTCACGATCCACTTCCCCAACATTACGCATAGTGGATCCTCGGGAACGTGAGGCCGAGAATCGAGGAATGACAACTGCTACTTGATGCCTATAAAAGGAAAGTTCCAGTTCATTATTTGGTAATTACAAATCTCTCTCAAGCTCTTACTGCTTACTTGCTCTCCTTCTCTCAAATAAATTACAGACTTAGGCATTAGAGCTATTCTTGCCGGCACACCCCAGCAGCTCTTATCCTAAATTTCCTTCTTTTGCAGATTAACAACTCTTCGGATTCTATGCAAAGACATTCCTTGGAAAACTGTCATCAATAGTATCTATATCTAGGGGTGGCAAAATGGGTACCTGACACGACCCGATTACGACCCGCGGGTACCCGTTACACGATTAGCCTATACCCAAACACGACCCATTTAGCTAAACGGGTAATCGGATTTGACACGATTATGACACGAAAATAGCCGGGTAACCCGACACGACCCGATTACCCTAAACTATAAAATTAAAAAAAAAAAAAATTCAAAATTGTAATAATAATACATTAATACTAATACATCAGTATAGTCAATGCAAAAAAATTGAGTTCCAAGAGATTAAAGGCTTTAATAAAGGATAAGAAAAAAAGAAAAGAAAAGAAAAGTGACCGTAATTGACAAATTGTACTCCAAAAGAAATTACTAAACTCATAATTTCACCTAAACTTAAAAGTTAAAACAAGTAAGTTCATTTATTAAAATAGTCCACTTATTATTTAGTCCCACATGTAACAAAAGTGTTAAAAGATTAATTTAAAATTTAAAATAATGAAAATCACAGTTTCTTGTCAGCTTGATGAATAGAATTACTCCTTTAGAGTTTTCTTGTTGGCTTTCTCTTTTGTTGGTAATTATGTACTTAACTCCTTTGAAGTTTGATATATATGCATCTGTTTGTGCACAAATCACAAATGGCCTTAAGAGTACGAAAAATCTTAAAATCTTCTCACAGTAGTACTTAACTGGTTATTAGATCTGCTTGTGGATTGAGGGCCAATAAGTCAATAACAATATTTCCAAAAATTTCTTCAGACAAAAGGTGGAGAAAACAATTAAAGAAAAAGAAAAAAAGAGAGATAATTTTGGTAGAAGAGAAATTGAATCAAATAGAATCTGCTTTACCAATTAAATCGGAAACTTCCACTTCCACATGTGTGATTGAAAAAAGAGAAAAGAGAAAAGAAAAAAGAAAAAACGTGAGTCGTCCGAGTGAGAGGGACCAAAGGCAGAGGGTTAGGTTACAGAGAGAGTTTTTGTTCAAAATAGTAAAGTAACTTAAGTAAGTCAGTAAGTGAAAACTGAAAACGTGAGTACGCGAGGCAGAAAAAAAGCCAAAAAGAAAAAAAAATCGGGTCTGGCAGGTTGACCCGCCATACACGAAATTTTCGGGTCTTAATCGGGTAGACCCGATTACGACCCGAACCCAATTAGCCCAAACCCAATACCTGTTTTTTCGTGTCGTGTTCGTGTTGGGTTCGCGGGTCGTGTCAAAATTGTCGGCCCTATCTATATCCATCTTTCATTTTTAGACGCCACTAGTTGATCGTGACTGGTCGGATACTAGGAAGATAGTAGTGGTTGTGACATCTTAGAAAGTTAGTCTCATATTAGGTGTGTGGATTACAAAGGTACTAATGAGTGCTTAGTACCATGATTGTTCTTTATAGATTGAGATCCCAAGGTGTAATTAAAATGAACGGTCTAAATCATGACATCAATGTAAAAAGAAAAAGAAAAAAATAAGGTGACCTTTTGGTGTTCGTTGAGGGCGACTAAATCACCCTTTTGGGTGATTCAGTCACCCAACATCATGTTTGAAAATCTAAAATTGTTAATCTTATCATTAATTTGAATCAAGCCGTTGTAGTCTTTTAATTTCCATAAAATTCAATATGTTATTAATATCATTCTACAAGTAGAGGCTAAGAGCTCAAAACTTTTTTTAGAAACTTTCTCAAAAAAAAAAAAAAAAAAAAAATCTTAGACACGAACAACTCTTTTTTTTAAGTAATCAAGATTTTATAAAAAGCTAAAGGGTGCAAATTAAGTACACAAAAGAACAAGAGACACCTAAACAGAAAAAGAAAAGAAAAATCAAGAAAATCCCGAGAAGAAAAGACCTTAAAAACAAACAAGTATATACATAAATAGAATAAAACATATATCCTACTTCCCCACTTTGTTGGTGGTGTCCAACATTCTTGGGACACTCAATATGTCCGATTCCATTTCTACTGTCTCATCTCATCTCTATCCCTCCCTTGCGAAATCCTGGAGAGCAGGCATAATCATTTCCCCTTCCTCGCCCACAAAATCATTCCACTTATCGTCTCCTTTCTGCACTCAAAATAACCAACAATCTCATCATCTCCACATCCTTGGCCTTCCATTCCTTGCATTATGATACTTCTTGTTGGCATGGCCTAGGGGTTTAAAAGGCTTGTTATATACGCTAAATGCAATCGTACATCCCATGAAAGATGGATTTATCTTTTTGTTTTTCATTTAGTTTTTAGTTTCATATTGCTAAGGGGCAAGCAATATGTAAGTCTGAGGGTGTGATAAGTGCCAAAATATTCATATTTTAGCCTTAACTTATATTTGTTAATTCCTTAGTTTTATTAGTTTATGCTATTTTATTTCATTTTTTTATTTATTTTCTTTGGTTTATAGGTTTTTGGAAGAAAAGCAAGCATTCCTGGAAGTATTGGGCTTAAAGGACAAAATTGGGAAAAAGATAGAAGATTTGAAGCAAGCAAAAACATTTTGGTAGTGCAATCGAGCGCACTCCCAGAGAGGTCCAAATGAGCACAGCCTTGCGTTCATGCGCACAAGAGGAGACTCGATCGCGGACATGCAATCGAGCGCACACATGCTGCGATTGAGCGCACCCGTACGTTGGAGAATTCCAGAAGCTGTGGCCAGACTTATATTGCTTTCCACATTAGCGTTTTTCAAATCCTAGGTGCATTAGGACTAAACCCTACGATTTTACTAGGGTTTCTAGATTTCTAGAGTATTCCTAAGCTTACAAATAGACCCCTAAGCCTCATAATTTGGGAGAATCTTGAGACACAACTTTGGAGTGGGAAATTTGGAGGCTACTTCTAGGAGCGGTTTTCGGTTCCTTCTTTTCCCTTTATTTTAATTATGTGTAACTAATACTTAGTAGGGCTAGATTGAAGCCCAAATTTTGTTTATTTAATATTTTAATATTTGCACATTTGTGATAATTATATTGTGTTACTTAACTTGATTAATTCCTGTTTTATTGAATTCCTCATATGTGTGTGATTGCTCATTATATACATGTGGTATGAATTAGTTAAATAAATCAATTTGGATGAGCGAGTTCTGGGTTTAATAGAGTAACAAAAGAATCTCACCCCAAGTTCTTGGGTTAATCAACATGGAAAACCGGGAGTAGACACCCATGCCCTAGGCCTCATGTATTTGTCGATTTTCACAGATTTATGCTTTATTTAAGAACAACTTAGTAGACTCCCATGCTAAATCCTTTAAGAAAGAAAAGAATTAAAGTAGACACCCATGCCTAACTTGTTGCTTAGGGAAATCAATAGCTTAAGGAGTAGACACCCATGCCTAACTTGTTGCTTAAGAAAATCAATAGCTTAAGGAGTAGACACCCATACCCTTAGGTTGGCAAACATTAGGTATTCATAATATGATTAGAGCATTGGCATATTGTTGTATTATTTGAGCATGATTAGTGGTGGATATCAAATCCTTACCTTTATCTGTATCTTTATTTATTTTCATATTATTAATTTCATGACAAAGTTGATATTTTAATCAAATCTAAACATAATTTACCAATCCTCATGAGAATGATCTCGTATTTGCCTGCTATACTATCGTTTGATCTTGTGCACTTGCGAGTAAAACGTACCAAGTATTTGCCAATTAATTTAGGTGGGTATTTGGCACAACAAAATGGCAGCAAGCGCTCGGGTACTGTTGAGTGAGCATTTGGGTATTTACACAATGGTTAAAAAGGTTCAGGCATACATTTGGGTTTTGCCCAATGGATTGAAGACTTATCAACGAGCACTCGTGTTGTCCTAGAGCAAGCGCTCGCACCTAGGCCAAGACTGGGTGCTCGTGTGGTCCCCGAGCGAGTGCTCGGCTAGTGAGGTGGTTTTGGGGGTTTTTTGCTCCAAAAAGTCTCAAGGGGTGGGGGTCCTTGAGACTTTTTGAATAAATAATTATTTTGGAATAAAGGCAACGCCTAAGCCTAAGTAAAGCTAACATGATAATAATCTCTATGAACTCGGGTGGATTCTCCGTTGTCCCACATGGACTTCAGCCAATCCGGGTCTAAGTTCTTGAAGATGACCTATATCAAGTCCTTCGCTACCACTAGCTGGCTGTCCGAATTCATCCTCTGCTAAGCTAGCTAAACTGCGCAATTTATACATAATAGAGGGGGAAAAATACAAGTGGTAAGTCTAAAGACTTAGTGAGTAAAAATACACATAGTACTTATGCCATTTAGTGGTGAACTCCATTTGATAAAGTATGCAGCATTTTGGTATGACAACTATTCATGAATGCAGTATAGATATAGTACATGCTATATTCATGTGAATGAATGATAGTTCAACTGTATGGTCTACCTGAGATATTACCCATTCTTAGTAGGGTTGGGGATGTCTTGAAGGACCTGTAATACAATGCTGGTGCCCCGACCATTGTACGCTATCGTTCATAACACTAGCACTCTGACTGAGTCTGACCTCGGGTTACCCATGTCATTAATGATGTACGTCCTGTAGTTAACCGCCAATTAAGGTTGCGCCGGTCACGAAATAACCATTGGATCCAAGACGCATATATCATATCCACACACACATTTGACTATAGAGTTAACATGTATAGTAACCCCATGGCCATTATTGCAACGCCCTCAAAACTAGCCTTGACTAATCTGGTAGGGTTACTAGTGATTACCCCAATTTAACCAGCTAGTGGCTAAATGGAAAACCGCCCCTCTAAGACAGAGAGCAACTAACAATAATATAAAGCAAATCTGATAATATCATGAAGATCTTTCTTAAGCAAGGTCTGCAGTGGCAACTATACCACTCTTGAGTTCTAGAAACAAGCTCTCTATAAGAGTAATAATCGCGTAAGTCTAATGACTTAGTAAGTAAACCGCACAATAGAGTATGATAGGAGCCCGCTATTATTAAGCAGAAATAAACACGCAGTTTATCTATGTTATGATGCTTTCTTGTTACTCTATTTATTATGATTGTTGGATCAGGAATTTGACCATCTCATCTAAAAACCAATTGGTGTCCAATGAGGAAAGTCAAATCCTTCTATGGCATTCGAAATCGTACCAATAAAAGGAAAGAGTGAAATTCTTCGCTCGGTTTAGACTCACGTTTACCTCTTTGTTATGGAGCCAAATACTTCTTTTTCCAATGCTCCTCCCATTTTCAATGCCAATGATTATGGTCATTGGAAGGTTCGTATGAAACCCTACTTGAAAGGGCTTAATGACAATATATGGCTCATAGTTGAATTTGATAAACTAGATGGTGATTTTGACAAATAGAGTAAGGAAGATACGGTGAAGAGCAACTGGAATAATCGTGGGCTAAGTTGCATTTCCAACTATGTATCGTCGGATGAGTTTCAACGGATTACTCTTTGTGAGATCTCAAAAGAGGCATGGGATATTCTTGAAAAGACCCATGAAGGATCAAAAGGAGTGAGGAAGGCCAAACTTCAAATGTTGACATCTCAATTCGAGCCTGTGAATATGAAGGAAGATGAAACATTTGGTGAGTTCTACACCAATTTGAGTGAGATTGTGAACTCCATGCGAGGACTTGGTGAGATAATTTCTGATGTTAAAGTGATTGAAAAAATTATTCAATCACTACCTTCTCGTTTTGATCCTAAACTAACTGTTGTCGAGGAAAGAAAGGATGTGGAATCTCTGGATGTTGATGAATTGATGGGTTCTCTCATAGCCTATGAGAGTAGGAGATTCTCCCCTAAAGCTAAAAGCATAGCACTGAAACACCAAGACGGAAAAGGAAGTAGTTCATGAAGAATCAAATGATGATGAGTCATCGGACTCGGAGCCTATAGCTATGCTAACTAGAAACTTCCAGAAATATTTGAGGAATGCTAAACAGACTGGAAGAAGATCATCGGAGTGTGCTGTCAAAGGAGAATCTTAGAAGGATCCTATAGATAAATCCAACAAAGACAAGAAGACTCGTTTTTCTCAATGCTATGAGTGTCAAGGATTTGGTCACATCAGTGCTGATAGTGGGAACATGAAGAATGCTCGAGAAAATGCCATGAATGCATCCTTGAGTGATGAATCAGAGTCAAATGACTCAGATGACCGAAAAGGGAAGAAAGTTGTCTACATGGCATTTCTAGCTAGTATTCAAAGTTCTAGTGATTCTCCATTAGCAGGGATGGATGGTGAGTCTTATGAAGAGAAATCAGATGAAGGCTCAATGAAGAGCAGTAGTCATCTTGTGTCCCATGACACCCTTGTAAGAAATTGCACAGATGTTAGGACAAAATGCATGGAGCTTCTGAAGCACTAGCTGCTGCTGAAGAAGAAAACATATCTCTTCAAAAGTTGTTAGAATCAACCTACAGGACTGAAAAATCTCTAAAGGTAGAAAAAAAATTCCTTGATGTCTAAATTGTTTGATGCTAACAAAACTTGTGCAAGTTTGCAGGATGAAAATCAATTTTTGGTGAGCAAAATGGATGGGAGACAAACATGGAATTGGATATAATCAAAATGCCTCTACTTTAAGAAGTGTGGTAGCTTCCAAAAATTTGATAAATTGTGTTCTTGCTTCACATGCTTCACATGTTGGGATAAGTAGACTTGAAAAAAATGACAAGGGTAAGGGTAGAAATACCAACATGCCTCTAAATATTTTGGGAATGAGAGGGTTCAATGGACAACTCTCTCATGCTCCTATGAGGAGAACACCCTTTCAATGGAAAGTTCTCACTTGTCATTTTTGTGGCAAAAGAGGTCATATCTAACCTTACTACAGTCAACTCCCTTATAAATCGCCAATTAGGGAGAACTCTAATGATTATGAGATTGAGACTCACAATGACTCCCTTAACTAAATCATTTCTCTTATGAAGGACATTACCTTTAGGGTTACATGGCTTGTTCTCCTTGCTTATTGTGATATTATGTGTTCTAGCGCATGTATTGTGAGTTCTAGTGAATGCATCTCTGTTTTGTTTACTTGGTTCTTAACTGGTTTCTTTTTGGAAAATTTATGTTGATGTGTTCCTTGTGTTAAGACAACATTCCCTCTCCTTATTTATCGTTTTGTGGTTTTTCTTGTGCGATGTAGTAAGATGGTTCTTGTGACAAGTGAATTCAATGTGAACATTGTGATATGATTTCTTACACATGAGATGATTCCTAAGTAAGTCTTTTGGTTGTCAATCTGTCGAAGGCATTTCTCTCAAAGCACAAGTCTCAAAACAAGGATATTCATTTTTCTAAAGTGTAACATGTTTACTTGGTTTGAAACTCTGTTTTTGACCTTTTACAAATTGACCCCCTATGTATGATTTCTCAAAATGTTCATGGCATCACACCTCCTTTAATGACAAGCAAATTGACCAAAGATCATGTGTGCCTTTTATTTGGACTTCAAATGTTGTCTTATTTCTTGATCCTTATAGAAAAAGTAGGTGTCTTTGCATTGCGGTAAAAGGTGAAACACCCAAGGGATTGATACCTCTTCTAATAAATGACTTGGACAATTGAGGATGAATGGGTGTGTGAATTTTGGCTCAAGAATTAGGAAAGAAGGGTTTGACTTTTGACAAAAGCGATAAACAACTTACTATTTGACATTTTGACAATTGAGGTTTGAATGATGTATCCTCTGTTTTGAAATAATCACTCACTACATTGGTTATGCCTTAGTTGGAATAACTTTTCAAATTTCTTCTGGTGAGGATTGAATTTGTGAATGTGTCTATTTTAGTGTGTGTGACCAGAGGATTAATTGTCTTTTGAATATCTTGTTCATCTCTAAAGAAATATTTGTTGAGGGTGAAGTACTTTCGAAACAAGTTTTTGATAATAGATCTGGTGTCTTCATGCCGTCTTAACGGAGGACATCTCGTCTTAACGGGAATTGGTGTGTGTTTTCCGTCTTAACGGGAGTACTCCTCGTCATGATGTAAAATGGCACTCTCTCCATCATAACGGGAGTGATACTTTGTTAAGACAAGAATTCAACCGTTTAATCATTTTTTTTGCCTTCCCATCTTAATGGAGTACACCCCTATTATAACAGAAACTAGATCTACTTTTCACGAAGTATTCTCATTTAGTTATTAATTTTGTTTCGAATTTCCTCTTTCTTGTTTATCAAAAGCCTACTTCTTCTTTTCCTCTTTCAGCTCTGTCTCTCCACTTGCTGTAACTTGAACGGTATGTATCTCCATTCTTCTTGCTTGTAGTTCGATTGTGTGTGCTTTGTGTTCTTCCTGTCGGGTTCAAAAACCCTTTGGCCATTCATGTAGTCTATTTCTGTTTATGAATATTGTGGAATGTTGTCACATGGTTAAGTGATGGGTTTCGTGAATAGCATGACTATTAGACGTTAATTTGGGTTTCTGAGTTCTCATGATGTGGAAATCGACTATCTCTTGATATTTAGAACTTCTTCAAATTCTCATTCTATTCTCTACTCACACCCTTTGGTTAGGGTGCGATTTTCATGAATCTTTTGTTTGAAAGGCTGAATCTTGAAATTTAGGACTTTTCTAAGTGTATATGATTGAGATTAAACTTTCTATTTAGAATCCCCTGTTCTGAGAAGAATTCATTTTTGTATATATCTTATTTTCGTGAGGATTGTGATCTTCAAATTATGTCATACGTTTTTGGTTAAAAAAAAGGGTCTTGAAGTATCATTTGTATTTGTGCAGAAATGTCTTCCTCTAAAGAAAAGAAACTCTCTAGAGCAGAGAAGGATGCCAAGCTTAAGCCTATTGCGCTTGTTCAATCTGTCAAAAAGGCTCGAGTGGCTATTGGGCCTAGTCCACCTATGTCAGAGACAACTATTAGTGATGGTGAAGATGTGTTTGCTTGGAGATTTCAGACTAGTTCTAACCAAGTTCATTTTCTCTCAAAGAAGTTCTCAAGATGTAAGGTTATTGTAGAGCGTCCCATTACCATAGTAGATTTTGCTTCAGAGGAATTCAGCTTCATTCCTCTTTTTTTGAAAGCAGAAAATGGCTTTCCTTCACTGTGCCTCAACCAGCTGTGTTTCCTGAGATGGTTCAGGAATTTTACTCCAATGTTCAAAAACATTGTGCTTCCTCTTCAACCCTCTCCACCTATGTCAGAGGAAAAGATAATACAATTGATCAAAAGATTTTGGCCGAAATCTTGAAGATTCCTCATGTTTCCAAGAGTCAGTTCCTATATGCTCCTGAGGATGCTCTTTTTTTGTGAGGAAATGGGTGAGCTATTTGGTCTTGTACCTTGGACTCGCTTGATGAAAGCATATCCTGTCAAATCTATCAAGCTTCCTAAGAGAATGCTAGCTCTCGTGATCATGAGTAATCAGATGTCTCTCATTCAGAGTTCTGCACTCTCACTTGATCGTGCGCACCTTTTGTATGCCTTGCTCAAAAATCACAAAGTTGACCTTGCTTATGTGATTATTGATGGAATTGCATTTGTTCATAATGCAAAGGTTTTGAACCTTGGTCTTGGATATGCTAGAGTGATTTGCAAGGTGCTGTCTCATTTCTCTGTGCCTCGATGACAAAATGAGGTTGTTGCAATTTAGCCTTCTGCCTTTGACTGGTTGTCTATCTCCAAATTTGAGAAAAGGAGAAATTCTTCCCATCCTTTGCATCTACCTCAAGTGGCTCTAGAACACTCTATGAGTTGGAAAAGCTTCTTAAAGAACACAAAGTCTTTGTGAGCACCCAAGTGGCTGAGATCAAACAAAGTGTTGATGAGATGAAATTACAATTCTCTAGAGTTGAAGATGTACTATAGTCTCTCCTTGGATGAAGATGGATGATGCGTTCTTGGATTGACATTCCCTTGGTCCATTTATGACAAAAAGGGGGAGAAATATGGGATAATCTTGACAAACAATATGGTTTTTTAATTTGGTGTTTAATTTGACTTTAATTTGGTTGATGTTATTATGATGTTTATGGCCTGTTATCTTGATACAATGTGGTGTTTATATTTGGTTTAATCATATGTTTAAAGTTTTTGAATGTTTGATTTATTATGTTGTGTATGGGTTCTTTGCTTTTTAATTGCTTTTGAGTTTGGTGCAGTATTGAGTTTTGTGTAACATGTTTTAGAACCAGGAAAGTGCATGGTGTTTGATTGTTTTTGGATGAGTGCAACAATGGTTTTTGGTGAAGTCTCCAGTGACCTAGCACTTTGGTTTGGAACGGTAACTCTTGGTTCTCCTTGTACTCTTGGTTCACCTTGTGTCTAGTTGGTTTTGTGTCCTTGTTGCTCATGTAAAGTTTAAACCTTGTTTAGGGTTTTGTCATAGAAAAAGGGGGAGATTGTTAGGTTTTAGGTTAGTCTAATTTAATGACTTGTCTTGTAATGTCTTTATTGTTGTTGTCCTTCTTTGTGTGTCTAAAACTTTGGGAAATAGATTTTAGGCTCTTAGAGGCTAATTGAAAAACTTGCTGGTTTCCCGTCAGGAGTGCTGTCAGAAAGAGACATGTAATGGGAAGTTACTAGTTTCCCGTCAGGACGAGACATGTAACGAGGAGATACTATATTCTCATCAGGAGTTGCGTCAAGACGGAACATGTATCGGGGAGTAATTGTTTTCTCAACAAGAGTGGTGTCAGAATGAGGATGTGACGAGAGTGAAGCTGAAGCTACTGTTCTCTCGTCAGTAACCTTGTCAGAACAGGACATGTAATGAGACCATAGCTAAAGCTATTGTTTTCTCGCCAGGAACCTTGTTTGGACATGACATGTAACGGGACCAATGTTGAAGCTATTGTTTCCTTGTTAGAGGCTGCGTTAAGCCGAGACAAGTGACGGAGAGGAGACATTTTTTCTTCATGTCAGGGTGGGACTGCTTTCTCATTAGGACATTGATGCGTGCCAAATGTTGTATATTTGGGCCTTAACTTGTATTTGTTAAGCCCTTAGCTTTATTATTTTCTGATACTTCTGTTAGTTTTGGTGTCTTAGTGTTTTGCAGGTGTTTAAGAGAAAACTGCGGTTTGAAGGGGGAAATCGCAAAGAATTTAAAGATTTCTGGAAGTACGCTCGAGCACAGGAAGATCACGATCGAGGGCACGTCAACATCAACCCTAACACACAGCACTTAAGTGCTGCGCCGCAGAAGACCAGAAGACCCGAGTGTGCTCGAGTGCACCTAGTGTGCGTTCGAGTGCATTCACGCTGACATGGCAGCGCCGAAGCCCTAGGTTTTAGTATATATTGTGTTATTTTCTCTTGTAACAATACGTTGGGAGGCGCCGTTGAGAGCATATTTTTGACCTGTGGTCATTCTTGAGCCTTTATGTACGTTTCTTTTTGTAACTTTTATGTTTTTGTTGATTTCAATTCATATTATTACGACTTTTGTAATCATGAGAGGCTAAAACCTTCTACTAAGGTTGAAGATGAAGCTTCATCAATGATAAACAATTGTATTCTCGTTATTTGTTTGTACAATTTTGATTATTGAATA
>NC_081545.1:21674993-21686464 GCF_901000735.1 Corylus avellana | reverse complement strand
ATATAGTGTGGGAAGATCAGAACTACACAAATAGAGACGAAGCTTTTAAATGAAGGTTTTATAATTTTAGTATATTAATATAATAAATTATTATATTAAGTAAAAAAATATGGAAAAGTTTAATATTAGAACAGTGAAACTTGGTACTAGACCATAAGTGATTGAAACTTGGAAGAACGACTCAAAAGAATATGTAGCTTTTACGTAAAGCAATAAAGTACATAATAGACAAATAGTGAGATGAAGGATTGATAGAATATGAGAGTGAGAATTGTGAAAGAGAAGAGGAGAAAAGAAACAGAGTTGTAGATAAAGTATAATGTTAGAGATGAAATTCTAGTCTCTATAAGCAGTTAGGTGGACCTTTTGAAAATGAGATCTTAAGTTACGCCAAGTAATTAAGTTACCTTTAACCTTCTTTTAAAAGAGAGACATTTTACTTTCTCTTGATTTTATTTTTTTGGTAAAGATGCTTTTCAAATGGAAAATATGTCTCTCTTAATCTTCTCTTCATCTTCATTTAATACCATATGTTTAACAAGAGAAATGCTAGTCATCATTCTCAAATAGCATTCTTCTAGCATTCTCTTTTGTTTTTTGTTTTTGTTTTTTTGTTTTTTTTTTTTTTTTTAAAAACAAGTGGATGTAATCAGTTGGAGGCAAAAATCTAGGATCCGTTGGTTGAAAGAGGGTGACAAGTGTACGAAATTCTTCCATTGGATCGCTAATGCCAACCGAAGACAGAATTACATTGAGTCTTTGAACATTCATGATACTAGTACTTCTGATCAAGAGGCTATTAGTAATCATATCACTCGCTTTTATGAGTCGCTCTTCACAGAGACTCTTACTTGGAGACCGAGGTTGGATAATCTCTATTTCGATATGTTGGAGGTGGATGAGTCTTCTAGTCTGAAAGTTCCGTTCGAGGAAAGGGAGGTAGTCAAAAAAATGGATAGGGACAAGGCTCCAGGCCCGGGTGGTTTCTCTATGGCTTTCTTCCAGGATTGCTGGGATGTAATCAAATTGGACATCATGGCTGTTTTTGCGGAGTTCCATGACCGAGGTAAATTCGAAAAAAGCCTCAATGCTACGTTTATTGCTCTTATCTCGAAATCGCATGGGGCTTCCGATTTGAAGGACTTTCGCCCTATCAACCTTGTGGGGGGGATCTATAAGATTATTGCGAAGGTTTTAGCTAATAGAATGAGGAGAGTCATGAATCAGGTCATTTCCAATCCGCAGAGTGCTTTCGTCAAAGGAAGACATATTTTGGATTCGGTGCTTATTGCTAATGAATGCCTGGACAGCCGTATCAGAACTGGGGATCCCGGCCTCTTGTGTAAGCTGGATATGGAGAAGGCTTATGATCATATGAACTGGAAGTTTTTAATCTATTTGTTAAGGAGGTGTGGTTTTGGTGAGAAATGGTGTACATGCTCTCGTCGGTGCAGTTCTCGGTGTTGATTAATGGCTCTTCCTCCAGTTTCTTTGAGAGTTCGCGTGGGGTGAGACAAGGTGATCCTCTTTCACCTTTCTTGTTCATTATGGTCATGGAGGCGTTCAGCAGAATGATTAATGCTTCTATCAGTAGGGGGTTCATCAACGGCTTCTATGTGGGGGCCAGAGAGCCTAAGCGGGTAACTGTTTCTCACCTTCTTTTTGCTGATGATACGCTGGTTTTTTGTGGGGCTGCTTCTGACCAAGTTAGATTTATTAAAGCCCTCCTTATTGGTTTCGAGGCGGTCTCAGGGTTAAAAGTAAACCAGGCTAAATCTGTCTTGGTCCCAGTTGGAGGTGCGGTGGAGACGGGGGAGTTGGCTGGTATTCTGGGTTGTGGCATTAGTTCTTTGCTCTTGAAGTATCTGGGTTTTCCGCTAGGGGCTTCGTTCAAGCTTTTGGCTATTTGGGATGAAATGTTGGAGAAGATTGCCAGAAGGTTGGGCCCTTGGAAGTGCTTGTATCTGTCTAAGGGGGCGAGGCTTACTCTCATCAAGAGCACCTTATCTAATCTTCCCACCTATTTTCTCTCTTTTTCTCATTCCTGTCTCTGTGGCAAATCGTATTGAGAAGATTCAACGGGATTTTTTATGGGGGGGTTTCAACGACGAGCCTAAGTTCCACTTGGTCAGTTGGCACGAGGTTTGTTCTCCGATTGCTATGGGTGGCCTAGGGATTCGGAGTTTGCGTCTTTTTAATCAAGCTCTTTTGGGGAAAATGGTTATGGAGATTTGCAAATGAGGAAGAAGCTTAGTGGAGAAGTATTTTGGTGACAAAGTATTGGGTGGAGTGGGGTGGTTGGCGTTCTAAAGTTCCTTGTGGAACGCATGGGGTGGGGTTATGGAAACATATTTGTAAGGGTTGGAGGTCGTTTCAGTGCCATTTTAGATTTGACCCTGGATTGGGGGTGAAAGTTAAATTTTGGGAGGATATTTGGTGTGGTGAGATGTCCCTCAAGGAAGCTTTTCCTGGTCTATTTAATATTACTAGCAAAAAGGATGCTTCCATTGCAAATATTCGGGAGTGCTTAAATGGTATGGTTCACTGGAATGTTACCTTTACCCGGAGAATTTATGATTGGGAGGAGACGGTCTTAGCCTCTCTCTTTTCGCTCTTGTATTCGTTATTGATTCGTGGGGAAGGGGAGGACCGGATGTGGTGGATCCCATCAAGAAAAGGGAAGTTTGAGGTTCGCTCTTTTTATAGGATGCTTGTATCTAAAGAGACCATTCACTTCCCTTGGAAATGTATTTGGCGTACAAAGGCTCCGTTGAGAGGCGTTTTTTGCTTGGTCGGCCGCCCTTGGGAAATCTCTCACATTGGATAATGGATGGAACAGAGGTATTGTGGTGATTAATCGATGTTGTTTGGGTGAATCGGATGGGGAGTTTGTGGATCATCTCTTTCTTCATTGTGGGGTTGCGCGCAAGTTGTGGGATGTTATCTTCTCTCGCTTCAACATGTATTGGGTTATGCCTAGAAGTATCAAGGATATGTTTGCCAGTTGGTGGTCGGGTGGAAGAACTAGTAGTGCCTGGGTGTGGAAGATGGCTCCCCTTTATCTTTTATGGTGCCTTTGGAAGGAAAGGAATGCGAGATGTTTCGAGGACTTGTCGAGGAACCTTGAGGACTTTGTTCATTTCTTTTTGTACACACTCTTCACTTGGACTGCAGGCTGACTCGCTCCTTTAGTGATTAATTTTCCTGATTTTCTCTTTATGTTCTCTTCTTCTTTCTCCCCAGCTTAGTCACTCTCTTGTATACTCTCTGTGTACTTGGGTTGCGCCCCTCTGCGCTCTTTTAATGCATTATTACTTATAAAAAACAAGGGATGTGAATGTGCCTCATAGACAAGAATGCTAGGAGAATGCTACTTGAGAATGTAGAGTAGCATTTCTCGTTTAACAATTATAGATACCTTTCTGGATTTATCTTGATGTTTACTGAATTCCATATTTTTGTCCTTAGTTACACTATTAGCGTTGTTCTTCATTCTTATTTGCACATCTTCAAAAGTAAAATAGGTAAAAGATAGTTATGTTACACCTTATAAGGCAATTTTTTTTTTTTTTTTTCCCATAATTAATAAAAACTATTTTAAGAGTCTTTATTTCTTAGGGAGGTCTTTTAATGCTATTTTTTAAGAAACTTTATTTCTTAGGGGCTTATATATAATACCATTTATTTCTTTCACGGGGGGGCTTTAGGCAGGGGCCTTAGTTGCCTACTCTTTTGAGCTAGCCTTGCCACAACAACTACCACAACCTCACCTAAGCACAATCAACAGCAACAATTAACCACCACAACAACTGGAGAAATTACTGACTACCTCCACAGACTTGGCTGACCACCACAAATGACACCTAGCATCCTTGAATCAATTTGTTTTTCTGGGAAAAAAACACTACCTCAGTGCTCATCGTTGGGAATGATGGGAACGATGATGTCATCCAACAAAAACACAATCATGGGGATGAGGGTGCCATGTGCCTCCAACCACGACCTGCAAGTGAACCCAAATACCTACCCTACCATGTTCTGTTGTAGGGTTCTGTTAAGGAAAAGAAAAAGAGAAGGAAGAAAAGAAAGAAAAAGGAAAGAAGGGGAAAGAGAAAGGCTCCTGTCGTTTGTTGATTTCTAAGCTCTGATACAATGTAAACATTGTGAAGCATAGGCATTTTCAAAATAGAGACACGGTATTTTTTGGCCCTCACCATATGTTACTATTTATTGAAGAAAAATACGTCATTCTAGTGGAAAGGACAGCTGGTACAATAGGGACACTTCATTTTCCAACACTTATTAATCCATTTCACTTCGCTTTATGTTTTACAAACCAAAATGTAGCATACTCAGATACTTTTTGTTTTTGTTTGAGGTTATCATGTCAAACACCGAGACATGTTGGAAATGAGCGCTTATATTCTTGACAAGTTTATATATTCTAATCCAATGTGTTTGGGCATCTAGGGCGAACATAAGGATATTTATGATATTGGACTTCTAATTTTTTTTTTTCTTTTACGACGACATTGTAAGCTGTTGACACATTGTGATTAAGTTGTAGTATACATCTATATCTATATGCGTTGATGAAGTGACCCATTTGCCTCTATTCTATTTGCAGTTGCTGACACTTTACTCTGGAGGAATAAAAAGCAGACACTTGCTGCTTTGTTAGTTTTGGTTGCAATTTACTGCAACTTTGTAGCATCTGGATTTACCCTCCTGAGTGCCCTTTCAAAGCTTCTCTTGGTGACATCAATGTTCTTGTTTATCCATGGCTTTTTACCAGGAAAAATGTATGTCTCAATAACTCTTATTTGACGTGCGAATATGCTAATTAACATGCACACTGCTGTTAACATTTTTCACCCGTAGACCTTATTAATTTGTTCTGAATTGGTGGGAGGCTGTCAGAAGCATTGAACTGATGGTACTAAGTTTAGTGCTAATTATAAATGTGTTTGCTATTGCAGAATGGGATATACAGTTGAGAAAATACCCGGGTCTTGCTTTCACTTGTCAGAAGAAATGTCGATAAGAGTTGCTTCGGCTGTGGCCTTATCTTGGAATGCTGCTGTTTCTGTTTTGAAATATCTTTCAAAGGGGAATGACTGGATTTTGTTCCTTAAGGTATTTGCCATTCTCTGCATGTTTCCTTGCTGTTTATGACTCCAAGTTAAGCATTTTGTTTTTTGGTGGTACTGAATTTGTTCCTACCCTTTTTGGTTTTCCTGATGATTATTAAAATGAAGGGTTAAACTTAATACCTGGGGAGTGCAAAAGGACCTTTTAAAGAGCAACAATTTAATTCTTCATTGTCCAAACAATCCAAAAAAAGAGGAAAAAACAATCTGCCCAGCAGAGTCATCCAGTGAGAGCGATTTTGAAAACATAAGCTGAAGTACAGTAACTTCACACAATTTCCATTGATGCATTGTCTTATAAGTTGTAAAATTGACGGGGGATCCAACAACATAAGTTAAAGTTGTGTTACAAGTTATGTTATTTAGTATATAAAAGTAAACTAACGTAGACGAGGAGTACCATTTAGAAAAAAGAAAGGAAAAAGACAGTTTTTTCAGAAGAATTTTGTGTGCTCTAAAACTACGCACAGGAAAAGTGGCAAGTATGATTTTATTTTTAAAAAGTACCTCGTCAAATGGTTTTTGGGGATACATTTGTGTTTTGTGTCACTTTTTTTTTGGTGGGGAGGGTATGGGAACAAGGTCTGGTTGCTACTTGGACAATTTTGGTAACCTAGGAAAATGTCATTTCAAAAAGGAAACTATTTCTCCGTATGTTCATAAATATTTAGGGAAAACCAACTGTCCCTTACCAATTTATAACATTTTCTGAGCTGTTGTCCAATTCTTTCCCTATAATATTCTAGATTTGATCTTTCATAGACTCCAACTAACATGAAAAAGCTGGTCTTGCATAATAAGTATTACTGTTTGAAGAAAAGGTAAGAGTGTCATTGTTCCTGCATAAGTTGCCTAGATGCAGTTGATGCATATCTGGTAGAAATTTTAAGGTGGTAATTGGAACCACAAAGATTGATGGAGCTAGCCAAAGCTTTTTTCAGATAGAATATTGAAGCTGTTAGGGTCCGTTTTTTCTTTTTATTTCTATTTTTTTTTTGGGGATGAAGTAGTCATTTCATCCAACCAAAAGAAGTTCAAGGGGCGAAATCACAGTACAAAAGATACTAGCAGTAGAAACTGCAGTCAAATCATTAAGTTTTAAAACTCCTCTGCACATCAAATACAGAAAAAGGAATTTTCACCAACTACAAAATCTCTATTTTGGATGGAATTTGGAACTCTTCTGCTTGTAGCAAGTCTCAACCTCACTGCAGTCATAATGTTTTGAATCATGCATTCCTTTGATTTTATATTACCAGCATGTAAGCTGGAATTTATGTGAAGCCAGATAGTAAACATTAGCTGAGCGGCAGTTTACAGAGAGTATATCTAAAAGTCTTCTTTCAGGATCCATAAGGCACTACTCTTTACTCTCTGATGTTTAGATCCTTTCTTTCGTTTTCCTTCTTGTATTCTTTTAATGTTTAAATGAATTTGCTGTACTTATAAAAAAACTGTATTCTTTTAATGAATATGCATTGAAATCACTACCACTCTTTCATTTATACATATCATTCATGATGAGGTACACCAATGGCCACACTAAAAAGAGAATACGTGTAAGACACTACTTCCTGAGGTCCCCTTGTTAACTTAGTTTATTGTATAAATAATGAAAATTTCGAGTTTGGTTCCGACTTGCTTTAATGCGTACATTTTTTGTTCATTTCAGCAATTCTGATGTGGGGTTCTTGATCAATTTGGTTGATACTTTTCTTTGTGTGTCTAATATAATAGGTTGTTCTCTCCCTACTGCTTCTTAGCTTCCTCGGAGCCATTTCAATTCATGGATTTTTTGTTATAGGTTTGTTCTCTCTCTCTCTCTCTCTCTCTCTCTCATGCATGTCTTTACTACAAAGAAATATTTTGGAAGGCCAAAAAACGAAGGAAGTTTGTACCGAGACTAGGGTTGGTTTGTTGAAGTTTTGAGAAGTGTTTTGAGTTTTGAAAAGAGTTTGAAAAAGGTAAAAATGGAGAATCGATTTGGTGGGGGCTACATTTGAAAAAAGTTTTGTATATGGGTGTACAAAAAAAATTTGGGTAAAGTCCACCTAGTCCCCTCAAAGTACCATCCAATTGACAAAGTCTCCCCCAAACTTTTAATTGTGACAATGTCCCTCTTAAACTACTAAAACATTGTCAATGTGCCCCCCCTGGCCCCCCAATGATGAAACTACCCTTAGTAAAATAAAAACAAAAATAATAAAACTTCTAGAAAAAAACCTAAAACTAAAAAAGAAGATATAAAATCTGGCCAAATTTAAAAATTAAAAAAAAAAAAAACATTATTATTTAAAAAGTTTCGATTTTTTTTATAAAAATTGAAAATTTTTGTTTTGTTTTGTTTTGTTTTTTTTTTTTTTAATTTTTGTTTTAAAATTTTTTTAAAATAGAAATTTCAGTTCAAAAAAAAAAAATAATAATTGTTTTTTACATAATTTTTAAAAAAGAATTTTTTTTTTTAAAAAAATAAAAAATTCCGTTTAAAAACATTTTTTTGTTTTTTTTGTTTTTGTCTTATTGAGAAATCTATAGTGGCATTTTTATCTTTTTTCTAGCCTTGAGGGGGACATTGTCACAATTGAAAGTTTAGGGGGATATTATCAATTAAGTGGTAGTTTGATGAGGGTATGTAGACTTTTCCCAAAAAAATTCGTTTGGTAAAGTTTTGAGGGGTGTTTCTGAAAATAAATAAATAAAGGGAAGCTCAAGGGGACAACCCAAATGCATAGAAAGTATACAAGAGAAACACCTAATTGGAAAAAGAAAAACGATCAAGAAAATCATGAAAGCTAGAAAAATGAAAGCAATCATGGGTAACCATCAAGTGGTAAAGGGTGTTGAAGAGAAAAACCTTTGAATCCACCACTCTCGCGGCCTTCAAAACTATAATAATTTCTCTCTCCAAAGACACCACATTAGGGGAAGATGAAACCATCTTCCACATTGTTGAAGACTACCAAACTGCTTTCTTCAACAAGTGAGGTCTACCACTCATCTAAGCATGACCCGATTTAACCCAAAAAGACTGAATATAGTATTCCTAAAGCACTAGCAATCTGACCATGGAGTAAAAGATGATCAATAGATTTCTCACTCTTTTTGCACATTTTTTTTTTTTTTTTTGATAAGTAATGATGATGATATAAAAGAGCGCAAAGGGGCGCAACCCATATACACGGGAAGTATAAACTGAGAGCGCCTAGGAGGGAGAGAAATGAAAAAGAAAATCAGAGAAACTAATCACTAAAGGAGCTAGCCAAGCGGCCGTCCAAGAGTAAAGAGTACAGAAGAAGAAATGAGTCAATTCCTCTATGGTCCTAGTGGAATTTTCAAAACATCTAGCATTTCGTTCATTCCAAATACACCACATAAGACACAGAGAGATCATCTTCCAAACAACCGCGCTTCGAGAGCGACCTCCCGACCACCAACTAGCAAAAAAGGCCCTCACCCGGCTAGGCATGACCCAAAGCAACCCGAACCGCTGAAAAATCATGTGCCAAAGAGCACTTGCAAGCTCACAGTGGAGAAGAAGATGATCGGCTGACTCTCCGGTCTTCTTACACATACAACACCACTCCACAACCACTATGTTCCTCCTACGAAGCATATCATGAGTCAAAATTTTGCCTAAGGCTGCTGTCCACCCAAAAAAAGCCACCCGCTGAGGCGCCTTAGTACCCCATATGCTCTTCCAAGGAAACTCCTCTTGGTTAGAAATGGTCAAGGTCTTATAGAACGATTTCACCTCAAACTTGCCCTTCTTGGACGGCGCCCAGCAAATACGGTCTACGTTGCCTAGGGAAACCTTGCAAGAATACAACCGATCAAAAAAAGGAGAAACCAAATCCATCTCCCAATCTTGTACCGATCGTATGAAAATGACATTCCACTCAACAACCCCATTCCTTCCAAAAAAGTTATCCTTCACCCAAACTTCTTTGTTTCTGGCTATACTGTATAAGGATGGAAAATCTTGCTTTAAAGAATTGTCCCCACACCAAATATCATGCCAAAAACGGACTTTTGAGCCCTCCCCCACCTCAAACCGAATACTTTTGGCAAAGAAATTCCATCCTCTCCGAATATGCTTCCAAAGCCCCACACCATGAGAGCCCGAAACCTCCTTCGTGCACCACCCACCTTCTTGGTCTTCATACTTAGCTTTGATCAACTTACACCAAAGCGCCTCGTTCTCATTTGCATATCTCCAAAGCCATTTCCCCAAGAGAGCTTGGTTAAACTGATGCATCTTCCGAATACCAAGCCCACCATAACGAATAGGGGTACAAACTTGGTCCCAACTTACTAGATGCATCTTGGGCACATCCCCCATTCCTCCCCACAAGAAATCTCTCTGGACTTTCTCAATCCTTTTGGCTACACTAGCAGGAATCGGAAATAGAGATAAAAAGTAAGTCGGGAGGTTAGCCAAAGTGCTCTTAATGAGGGTTAAACGACCTCCTTTAGAGAGGTACATTCTCTTCCAACCTGCCATCTGACGCTCCATCTTTTCGATCACTTCATTCCACATAACCGTATCCTTATAAGACGCCCCCAGAGGGAGACCCAAATACTTCATAGGCAAATCGGCAACACTACATCCAAGAATGTTAGCTAAACCCCCAATATTCTCCACCTCACCAATAGCCACAATCTTCGATTTTCCAAGATTCACTCTCAAACCCGAAACAGCTTCAAAACATAAGAGAATGAGACGAACATACCGGATTTGCTCGATGGAATCTTCACAAAAAATCAAAGTATCATCCGCAAATAAGGAGTGAGAAATCATCAACTCCGACAAGACCCTATTGCCCACCGAAAATCCAGTCAAAAGGCCTTGGTCAACCGTCGCATTCACCATCTTACTCAACGCCTCCATAACAAGCACAAACAATAACGGTGAGAGAGGATCCCCTTGCCTGATTCCCCTTGAACTGTTAAAGAAACCTTCCGGAGAACCATTCACAAGAATGGAGAATCTTACCGTCTTAATACACCATTCTATCCAATCCCTCCACCTTTCCCCAAAACCACATCTATGCAGCAAATACAAAACAAAGTCCCAATTTACATGGTCATAGGCCTTTTCCAAATCCAATTTACAAAGGACACCTGGCACCCCGGATTTCATGCGACTATCCACGCATTCATTTGCAATAAGAACGGAATCTAGGATTTGCCTGCCCCCAATAAAAGCATTTTGAGAATAGGAAATGACCTTACCCAACACAGTTTTCATCCTACTAGCAAGAACCTTCGACACAATTTTATACACCCCTCCCACCAGACTAATAGGCCGAAAGTCCTTCATCTCCACCGCATCTGCCTTCTTTGGAATCAGGGAAATAAAGGTTGCATTCAAGCTCTTCACCAATTGACACCTGCGATGGAACTCTGCAAAAACCGCCATGACATCTTGCTTAATAATACTCCAGCAAGCTTGAAAAAAAGCCATGGAAAAGCCATCTGGACCCGGAGCCTTATCACCATCCATACCTTTTACCACCTCCCAAACCTCCTTTTCCTCAAAGTCTCTTTCTAACCACCTAGTGTCCTCCTCTTCTATGGACAAAAATGGCTGGTTATCCATTCTAGGGCGCCAAGAGCTTTGCTCCGAATAAAGACTTTGATAATATTGCACTATGTGATCTTTTAGCTCCACTGGATCACCAGATAAGATGCCATTAATGCGAAGCACTTCCACCCGGTTGTACCTTCGGTGAGAGTTAGCCATCTTGTGGAAAAAGCGAGTATTCCGATCCCCCTCCTTGAGCCACAACGCTCTCGATTTCTGGCGCCAATGAATTTCTTCACACAACAAAGTATTCTCCAAATCTTTCAACTTGTCCGTCTTCCGGATTTTCTCCTCTTGATCTAGCCCTCTTGATTCTGCCAACTCATCCAACTTCTGGATATCTCCCAATAACTCCTTTTTTTTCCTCCCAATGTCCCCAAAGACCTCCTCATTCCATTTTTTCAAGTCCACTTTAAGGGATTTTAATTTACTAGCGAGCACAAAGCTAGGTAAACCCTCAAACGAATATGACCCCCACCAAGACGCAACCTTACCAACAAAACCCTCTGCCTTAAGCCACATATTTTCGAATTTAAAACCCTTCTTACCTCCACAAGGAGTCCCACAATCCAGTAATAAAGGGAAATGATCCGAGAGCAGACGTTGAAGTCTTCTTTGAGAAACTGCTGGGTAGTGATCTTCCCAATCGGAAGAAAACAAGAACCGGTCAATCCTCGACCAACTCTCATTTTCTTGATTATTAGACCAAGTAAATTGACCCCCCATCATCGGAATAT
>NC_081545.1:21661496-21674893 GCF_901000735.1 Corylus avellana | reverse complement strand
CCGGCGTTGGTCCCAGTAGCCCTTTCGACTGCCCAGACGTCGACGTCGAGGCTTCTAGTGAACCCCTCCATGTTTCGTCCCTTCTCTGCATCCCGGCCTTTCTCCTCCTATAGGTCAGAAGAGCTAATCCGTTACCAATGGGCTGAGACTCCTCTGCCGGGCATGCGGGGTTTTTTTGAGCTGACTTCTCATCGGAGGTGCCGACAGACAACCTGGGAGTCCTTTCCGCCGCCGACCCAACCCCTCCTTCCCCTTTTAGCTCTCTGCCGGCAAGCAACGAGCATGCCGGTGAAGGTGTGATGACTCGCGCAGCAGTCGCGACTTTCCCAGAGGCCTCCGGCAACACCAGCCCAACTTGAGAATGAATTTGAGATGGGCTACGACTGCAGCCCACACCAGAGCCCACGACACCTCTTGGCTTAAACATCACCTTCTTCTTCAACTTCATCCTGCTGTTGGTCTTCTTTGGTTTTCCTCCCGGCCCAGTTTCCTCCTTCTCTTTCCATACAGCCTTTCCCTTCCCTACGGCTACCTCCTTTCCCGGCCCAAGCCCACTACACTTCATCTGATTAATCACCCTGTCAATCTTGTACATTCCCACGTCACATTCTCTCTTCAGATTTCTCAACGTCTCCTTCACGTTGAGGAGCTCAAAGCCTAGCTCAACGTAGGTCTGCCCAGCATGGTATCCCATCCCTTCCCTTCCCTTTACGCTATCAGATACTGACAACTGCACAGTCTGCGCTGCCGACCTTGCTGACCCACTCACCGGACCTCTTCGCATCAGCTCCACGCATCCTCCAGATAGCGTATTGTTCACGCGAGGCTCTGCCGGACCTCGAGCATCTTTCGCCGGCCAGGCCGACTTCATCGGAACCATCACAGGTTCCTTTGGAAACCCTCCCGGACCTCCCTGAGCCATCGTTGGGCCTTGGAACTTCTTCGGACCTAAGGTCTTGTTGATATATCTTCGCCGACCTGGTTCTTGCCAGCCTTCACAATCTTTCTGGGTTGCCTTCGTCGACACTCGCACTACCTCCGCGTAGCTAATCTGTTTCTTCGCCTCCTTTTCTCCCTTATCTCTCCTAACCTCTCTACGTTCACTGATTCCTCGAAGATCACGCAATGCAGAATTAGCTACTTGCAATTCTTTAACGAAGCGATCCCACCCAGAATTAGCTACTTACATGTGCAATTCTTTTGCACATGTAACACCAATCTACCACTGTGATATGCAGCTTTCTTAGGTTATCTGTAGTGAGAATCTTCCTTAACATTGTCTACCTAGCGAAGAACTCCAATCTCAAAGGAACCTTATTCCGCCGAATACCCCTACAAGGCAAAGGAGTACTATCATGGGGAATTAGGACATTGTAGAAGATCTAACATCTAACAACCGTCTCTTGGAAGGGGCCCAACAAAGCTTGTCTTCACTCCCCCTCAATCTCAGCTTGAAGGAGTATAACAAATTAAAGAATGAGGTGAAAAAATCCACTTTCTAGTCATGTGTGCGCTGCTCTAATAAAATTAATGTTCCAGTGATGAGAGTCGCTAGAAAATTCCAAATGATCTACCACATAAGCATCCTTGAAGCAAGCAATACTAAATAACTCCAAAAAAGGTACCTTCTTAAGGGCCTGATCCCCACGTCACACGTCATGCCAAAATCTAATTTTGGAGCTGTCACCCTTTATAGGCAGAGAAAAGACCCTTGCAACCTAGAATACTAGGTAAACCATTAACATTATTAACATTGCCAATTGCCTAGCAAAAAGTCAAGGTGTCGTTCGTAAACAAAAGAAGGGAGATGTTAAGCGCACCAACATTCTTAGAACCCCACAAAAAAGCCCATTTTCACTGTGGTAAAGATCATTTTCCTTGAAGCCTTCATAAAAATAACAAATAGCAAAAGGAGGCAAAGGCTCTCCCTGCCTCTAGCCCCGAGAATTACTAAAAAATCCCATTAGTGGCATTCACCAATTTTTTTTTTTTTTTTTTTTTTTAGGTAAAAAAAAAAAGAAGGCACCAAAGAAATAAAATGCCTTATCAAATTACGCCATTTCTCCCAAAAACGCACCTTCTAAGCACATACAACAAAAAATCATAATTCACATGATCATAAGTCTTTCTCAGTATCTAATATGCAAAGCACACCTGCTTCTCCAGATTTGATCCTGCTATTAAGGCATTCATTAGCTATAGGAAAGGAGTTTAGAATGCCTACCCCGCATGAAAGCATTTTGAGGCTTGGAGATAATCTTCTCCACTACCATTTTCAACTTGTTAGCTAAAATTTTGGCAACAATTTTGTAAACTCCAATAAAGCTAATAGGTCGAAAGTTCTTGATATTAACAGCCCCTGATTTCTTCGGAATAAGAGCAACGAACATAGCGTTAAGACTTATTTCAAACTTGCCTTTGGCCTAAAAATCATGGAAGACATTCATAATATCTTCTTTAAGAACATTCCAACAAGCTTGGAAGAACGCATAGTAAAACCGTGTGGGCCTGGGGCCTTGTCACTTTTTAGAGCTTTCACCACATCAAAAACCTCACTTTCCTCAAAAGCTCTCTCCAATCAGATGACCTCAACCTCGCCAATGGAGTAAAAAAAGGGTCATCCAAATTAAGCTGCCAAATAGCAACAAAGATTCAATGGAGTTATTTCTTCTATTCGAGTTGGCTACTTGATGGAAGAACTTTGTGCCTCCAACTCACCTCATCCATAAGAGTTGTCCTCTCCAAATCTCTAATAGCTTTATCCTTCCTCATTTTCTCCCCATCACACCCATCACATAAAGCTCTCTCTTCTTCCAAACCCTCAAGAACTTGTAAATCATCCAAAAGAAGCCGTTTAGATAACTGGATATTTGAGGAAAAAAAAAAAATTCAGCATTTGAATGGTGAAAACAATTTTCCGAAACTTTGTCAAGTAAGGCCTTGTCCAAAATTTATGGGAGAGCTTGAAACAAAGGCTGTAAATGAATCTGATTGGATGTTATTGAGGGAACCTGTCAGATTGTTGGATAAAAGAATATGTAGCAAATGCCATTAAATTTTGTAATTGTTGTTGTTACTCCCTTGGACCGTTTTTCACTTGGGTTCCTTCTTATTTTAGTCTTTGAGACTTGAATATGAGCTTCAATTCTGTCCAACCCCAGCCTTAGATTGCCATTTTTTGCATTGGACTGAGTTTGTGACTTTCCATTCTTGTTGTGTCTTGTCTAAGGGGGGATTTGTGCTCTTGTTATTTTTGCAGGTCTTCCTGCTGCTTTTGTAGCCTTCTATGTTTACGAGAAAAAAGAGCAGGAAATTGATGCTATGGTTCTGGAAACTCTCTCTCTTGGATGCAAATTAAAATGCAAAATTGTTGGAAAATTTGTTACTTCCAAGAAGATTGACAGCTAGTAGCCCACATTTTCTTCACTAAGACGTGGTGCTAGGATCTTCTGTTTCCTTCTTTGGACCAATGTCTTTTTTTGGGATAAAGTGAAGTATTGGGCCATTTGCCTGATATTTTGATGATTTGAGAAAGGGCATTGGCATGACAGTGTTGTGTGAGTTGAGTACTATTTGTGTCAGGCTTTGAGAATTCTCTAGAAAATATGAGGTGCTTGATATGCTTGTGCACCTGATGATTCTTCTTCCCCATTTTGGCACTCTTGTTGCACCCCCTTCTTTTCCCAATAGATGGGGTTTTAATTGATTTGTAATTATTGTTTCAGCTACAATGCGTTTTCGTACAGTGTAACTTACCATCTTCCTTTTATCTTTACGAAAGATAATGCTTGGATGAAATATTTGGATTTTGCTTTTCCTTCTAGTTTTCTGTTCTCCTAAATGATGTTTTGCTTCATCCTCCCCTTTAAGTAGCTTTAAGAAATATTTTCAAAGAACTCTGGCGAAAGAACTTATCTACAGAGGATTATCGTTGTCTGGATAGATATTGTAGATTGATGGGAATCCCAAATGATGTAACCAGCTCTCAACCTAGTTTGAGCCCAAAAGAGTCCACCTAGTTGATGGGCATTTATTTTTGGTGCCCAAACTGTAGTCCAAATAATTTCGAGCACCTTAGCCCACGTCGTGGGTCACAAAACTTCAGCTTTTTTTTTTTTTTTAGTTAATTAATTTTTTATTTATTTATTTTTAATTTTTTAATTTTCTTCTTTTTAATTTTAATTTAAAAAACAAGGGTATTTTGCTCATTTTGGTATCATCCGTTATGGTTTAAAGAATTCCTAGTGGATGAGTGAAATTGAAAGGGAGTAAAAAATGAAGTATTCAAATTGCAATTTTTGATTACTTGGCAGTGATATTGCAGAACCCATGATACATCGAGGGAGGTAAGTAAACTTTTTCTTATTATTATTATTATTATTTTTATCTTGACTACTTGATAAGAAATTGAAAATTTAGGGATCTAGCGAGTACAACTAAAAAAGAATAGATGTAGGGATCTTTCGCATTTTATGAACTTTAGTTGCATGGGTATGATTGATATATGCCATTAGTCTAGCTGGTGTTAACCTATGACGGTTTAATGTGGCTGAATAGACTGAAATTTTTGTAAGTATCTGTTAGGTAATGGATCGGCCACAGACAGCCCAATAAACCTTTAGACTCGGTCCAAAATATAATCCCATTAAAGATAGGCCCATGCTGACATATGGTCGGCCCAGACTGAGCTATAGCCGGCTCAACACAGCCCGAGGGTATAATAGACCTTCCACTGAGGGTACAATAATCCTTTAGCAAGTGAAGGAAGCCCACGTTCACTAATGAACGTGGGATACTCCCAGCATCCAAGCAAAGCTCCACGTTCAACAGAACGTGGTCCAGCTGTCAATGCCAAGCCGAGCCACATGTGCCCGAGAACAAGTTGGGAGCCCACGTCCAAGGCAAGTGTGGCCAAGCCACCCACTAACACACTCCATGATCTTAGGATCATGTAGTAGCCCACAACCCACGATCCACTTCGCCAACATTGCGCATAGTGGATCTTCGAGAACGTGGGGCCAAGAATCGAGGAATGACAATTGCTACCTGATGCCTATAAAAGGGAAGTTCTAGTTCATTATTTGGTAATCACAAATCTCTCTCAAGCTCTTATTGCTTACTTGCTCTCCCTTTTCTCAAATAAATCATAGACTTAGGCATTGGAGCTATCCCTGCCGGCACATCCCAGCAGCTCTTATCCTAAATTTCCTTCTTTTGCAGATTAACAACTCTTCGGATTCCGTGCAAAGACATTCCTTGGAAAACTGTCATCAATAGTATCTATATCCATCTTTCATTGTTAGATGCCACTAGTTGATCGTGACTGGTCGGATACTAGGAAGATAGTAGTGGTTGTGACATCTTAGAAAGTTAGTCTCATATTAGGTGTGTGGATTACAAAGGTACTAATGAGTGTTAAGTACCATGATTGTTCTTTATAGATTGAGATCCCAAGGTGTAATTAAAATGAACGGTCTAAATCATGACATCAATGTAAAAAGAAAGAGAAAAAAAATAAGGTAACCTTTTGGTGTCCGTTGAGGGCGACTAAATCACCATTTTGGGTGATTCAGTCACCCAACATCATGTTTGAAAATCTAAAAATGTTGATCTTATCATTAATTTGAATCAAGCCGTTGTAGTCTTTTAATTTCCATAAAATTCAATATGTTATTAATATCATTCTACAAGTAGAGGCTAAGAGCTCAAAACTTTTCTTAGAAACTTTCTCCAAAAAAAAAAAAAAAAAAAAAAAAAAAAATATCTTAGACACGAACAACTCTTTTTTATAAGTAATCAGGATTTTATAAAAAGCTAAAGGGTGCAAATTAAGTACACAAAAGAACAAGAGACACCTAAACAGAAAAAGAAAAGAAAAATCAAGAAAATCCCGAGAAGACAAGACCTTAAAAACAAACAAGTATGTACATAAATAGAATAAAACATATATCCTACTTCCCCACTTTGTTGGTGGTGTCCAACATTCTTGGGACACTCAATATGTCCGATTCCATTTCTACTGTCTCATCTCATCTCTATCCCTCCCTTCGCGAAATCCTGGAGAGCAGGCAAAATCATTTCCCCTTCCTCGCCCACAAAATCATTCCACTTATCGTCTCCTTTCTGCACTGAAAATAACCAACAATCTCATCATCTCCACATCCTTGGCCTTCCATTCCTTGCATTATGATACTTCTTGTTGGCATGAGCCTAGGGGTTAAAAGGCTTGTTACATATGCTAAATGCAATCATACATTCCACGAAAGATGGATTTATCTTTTTGTTTTTCATTTAGTTTTTAGTTTCATATTGCTAAGGGACAAGCAATATGTAAGTCTGGGGGTGTGATAAGTGCCAAAATATTCATATTTTAGCCTTAACTTATATTTGTTAATTCCTTAGTTTTATTAGTTTATGCTATTTTATTTTCTTTGGTTTATAGGTTTTTGGAAGAAAAGCAAGCATTCCTGGAAGTATTGGGCTTAAAGGACAAAATTGGGAAAAAGATAAAAGATTTGAAGCAAGCAAAAACATTTTGGTAGTGCGATCGAGTGCACTCTCAGAGAGGTCCAAATGAGCGCAGCCTTGCGTTCGTGCGCACAAGAGGAAACTCGATCGTGGACATGCAATCGAGCGCACACATGCTGCGATTGCGCGCACCCGTGCGCTGGAGAATTCCAGAAGCTGCGGCCAGACTTATATTGCTTTCCACATTAGCGTTTTTCAAATCCTAGTTGCATTAGGACTAAACCCTACGATTTTACTAGGGTTTTTAGATTTCTAGAGTATTCCTAAACTTATAAATAGACCTATAAGCCTCATAATTTGGGAGAATCTTGAGACACAACTTTGGAGAGGGGAATTTGGAGGCTACTTCTAGGAGCGGTTTTCAGTTCTTTCTTTTCCCTTTATTTTAATTATGTGTAACTAATACTTAGTAGGGCTAGATTGAAGCCCAAATTTTGTTTATTTAATATTTGAATATTTGCACATTTGTGATAATCATATTATGTTACGTAACTTGATTAATTCCTGTTTTATTGAATTTCTCATATGTGTGTGATTGGCCATTATATACATGTGGTATGGATTAGTTAAATAAATCAATTTGGATGATCGAGTTCTGGGTTTAATAGAGTAACAAAAGAATTTCACCCCGAGTTCTTGGGTTAAGCAACATGAAAAACCGGGAGTAGACACCCATGCCCTAGGCCTCATGTATTTGTCGATTTCCACAGATTTATGCTTTCTTTAAGAACAACTTAGTAGACACCCATGCTAAATCCTTTAAGAAAGAAAAGAATTAGAGTAAACACACATGCCTAACTTGTTGCTTAGGAAAATCAACAGCTTAAGGAGTAGACACCCATGCCTAACTTTTTGCTTAGGGAAATCAATAGCTTAAGGAGTAGACACCCATAGCCTTAGGTTGGCAAACATTAGGTATTCATATATGATTAGAGCATTGGCATGTTGTTATATTATTTGAGCATGATTAGTGGTGGATATCAAAGTCCTACCTGTATCTTTATCTTTATTTATTTTCATATCATCAATTTCGTGACAAAGTTGATATTTTAATCAAATCTAAACATAATTTACCAATCCTCATGCGAATGATCTCGTATTTGCCTGCTATACTATCGTTTGATCTTGTGTACTTGCGAGTAAAACATACCAAGTATTTGCCTATTAATTTAGGCGGGTATTTGGCACAATAAAATGGCAGCAAGCGCTCAGGTACTGTTGAGCGAGCATTTGGGTATTTACACAATGGTTAAAAAGGTTCAGGCATACATTTTGGTTTTTCCCAATGGATTGAAGACTTATCAACGAGCACTCGTGTTGTCCTAGAGCGAGCGCTCGCACCTAGGCCAAGACTGGGTGCTCGTGTGGTCCCTGAGCGAGTGCTCGACTAGTGAGGTGGTTTTGGGGTTTTTTGCTTCAAAAAGTCTCATGGGGTGGGGGTCCTTGAGACTTTTTGAATAAATAATTATTCTGGAATAAAGGCAACGCCTAAGCCTAAGTAAAGCTAACATGATAACAATCTCTATGAACTTTACTCGGGTGGATTCTCCGTCGTCCCACATGGACTTCAGCCAAACCGGGTCTAAGTTCTCGAAGATGACCTATATCAAGTCCTTCGCTACCACTAGCTGGCTGTCCGAATTCATCCTCTGCTAAGCTAGCTAAACTGCGCAATTTATACATAACAGAGGGGGAAAAATACAAGTGGTAAGTCTAAAGACTTAGTGAGTAAAAATGTACATAGTACTTATGCCATTTAGTGATGAACTCCATTTGATAAAGTATGTAGCATTTTGGTATGACAACTATTCATGAATGTAGTATATATATGGTATATGCTATATTCATGTGAATAAATGATAGTTCAACTGTATGGTTTACTCGAGATATTATCTATTCTTAATAGGGTTGGAGATGTCTTGAAGGACCTGTAATACAATGCTGGTGCCCCGACCATTGTACGCTATCGTCCATAACACTAGCACCCTGATTGAGTCTAAGCTTGGGTTGCCCACGTCACTAATGATGTACGTCCTATAGTGAACCGCCAATTAAGGTTGCGCCGGTCACAAAATAACCATTGGATCCAAGACGTATATATCATATCCACATACACATTTGACTATAGAGTTAACATGTATAGTAACCCCATGGCCATTATTGCAACGCCCCCAAAACTAGCCTTGACTAATCTGGTAGGGTTACTAGCAATTACCCCAATTTAACCAGCTAGTGGCTAAATGGAAAATCGCTCCTCTAAGACAGAGAGCAATTAACAATAATATAAAGCAAATCTAATAATATCATGAAGATCTTTCTTAAGCAAGGTCTGCAGTGGCAACTATACAACTCTTGGGTTCTAGAAACAGGCTCCCTATAAGAGTAATAATCGCGTAAGTCTAATGACTTAGTAAGTAAACCGCACAATAGAGTGTGATAGGAGCCCGCTATTGTTAAGCAGAAATAAACACACAGTTTATCTACATTATGATGCTTTCTTGTTACTCTATTTATTATGATTGTTGGATTATGAATTTGACCATCTCCTAAAAACCAATTGGTGTCCAGGATTTGAAATCGCACCCATAAAAGGAAAGAGTGAAATTCTTCGCTCGGTTTAGACTCACGTTGACCTCTTTGTTATGGAGCCAAATACTTCTTTTCCAATGCTCCTCCCATTTTCAATGCGAATGATCATGGTCATTGGAAGGTTCGTATGAAACCCTACTTGAAAGGGCTTAATGACAATATATGGCTCATAGTTGAATTTGATAAACTAGATGGTGATTTTGACAAATGGAGTAAGGAAGATACGGTGAAGAGAACTGGAATAATCGTGGGCTAAGTTGCATTTTCAACTATGTATCGTTGGATGAGTTTCGACGGATTACTCTTTGTGAGATCTCAAAAGAGGCATGGGATATTCTTGAGAAGACCCATGAAGGATCAAAAGGAGTGAGGAAGGCTAAACTTCAAATGTTTTCATCTCAATTCGAGCATGTGAATATGAAGGAAGATGAAACATTTGGTGAGTTCTACACCAATTTGAGTGAGATTGTGAACTCCATGTGAGGACTTGGTGAGATAATTTCTGATGTTAAAGTGATTGAAAAAATTATTCAATCACTACCTTCTCGTGTTGATCCTAAACTAACTGTTGTCGAGGAAAAAAAGGATGTGGAATCCCTGGATGTTGATGAATTGGTGGGTTCTCTCATAGCCTATGAGAGTAGGAGATTCTCCCCTAAAGCTAAAAGCATAGCACTGAAAACCACCAAGACGGAAAAGGAAGTAGTTCATGAAGAATCAAATGATGATGAGTCATAGGACTCGGAGCCTATAGCTATGCTAACTAGAAACTTCTAGAAATATTTGAGGAATGCTAAACGGACTGGAAGAAGATCATCGGAGTGTGTTGTCAAAGGAGAATCTCAGATGGATCCTAGAGATAAATCCAACAAAGACAAGAAGACTCGTTTTTCTTAATGCTATGAGTGTCAAGGATTTGGTCACATCAGTGTTGATAGTGGAAACCTGAAGAATGCTCGAGAAAATGCCGTGAATGCATCCTTGAGTGATGAATCAGAGTCAAATGACTCAGATGACCAAAAAGGGAAGAAAGTTGTCTACATGGCATTTCCAGCCAGTATTCAAAGTTCCAGTGATTCTCCATTAGCAGGGATGGATGGTGAGTCTTATGAAGAGAAATAAGATGAAGGCTCAATGAAGAGCAGTAGTCATCTTGTGTCCTATGACACCCGTGTTAGAAATTGCACAGATGTTAGGACAAAGTGCATGGAGCTTTTGAAGCACTAGCTGCTGCTGAAGAAGAAAACATATCTCTTCAAAATCTGTTGGAATCGACCTACAAGACTGAAAAATCTCTAAAGGTAGAAAAAAATTCCTTGATGTCTAAATTGTTTGATGCTAACAAAACTTATGCAAGTTTGCAGAATGAAAATCAATTTTTAGTGAGCAAAATGGATGGGAGACAAACATGGAATTTGATATAATCAAAATGCCTCTACTTTAAGAAGTGTGGTAGCTTCCAAAAATTTGATAAATTTTGTTCCTGCTTCATATGCTTCACATGTTGGGATAAGTAGACTTGAAAAAAATGACAAAGGTAAGGGTAGAAATACCAACATGCCTCTTAAATATTTTGAGAATGAGAGGGTTCAATGGACAATGCTCTCATGCTCCTATGAGGAGAACACCCTTTCAGCGGAAAGTTCTCACTTGTCATTTTTGTGGCAAAAGAGGTCATATCTGACCTTACTACAATCAACTCTCTTATAAATCTCCAATTAGGGAGAACTCTAATGATTATGAGATTGAGACTCACAATGATTCCCTTAACCAAATCATTTATCTTATGAAGGACATTACTTTAGGGTTACATAGCTTGTTCTCCTTGCTTATTGTGATATTATGTGTTCTAGCTCATGTATTGTGAGTTCTAGTGAATGCATCTCTGTTTTGTTTACTTGGTTCTTAACTGGTTTCTTTTTGGAAAATTTCTGTTGATGTTTAGTTGTGTTAAGACAACATTCCCTCTCCTTATTTATCGTTTTGTGGTTTTTCTTGTGCGATGTAGTAAGATGGTTCTTGTGACAAGTGAATTCAATGTGAACATTGTGATCTGATTTCTTACACATGAGGTGATTCCTCAGTAAGTCTTTTGGTTGTCAATTTGTCGAAGGCATTTCTCTCAAAGCACAAGTCTCAAAACAAGGATATTCATTTTTCTAAAGTGTCACATGTTTACTTGGTTTGAAACTTTGTTTTTGACCTTTTACAAATTGACCCCATATGTATGATTTCTCAAAATGTTCATGGCGTCACACCTCCTTTAATGACAAGCAAATTGACCAAAGATCATGTGTACCTTTGTTTGGACTTCAAATGATGTCTTATTTCTTGATCCTTATAGAAAAAGTAGGTGTCTCTGCACTGCGGTAAAAGGTGAAACACCCAAGGGATTGATACCTCTTCTAACAAATGACTTGGACAATTGAGGATGAATGGGTGTGTGAATTTTGGCTCAATAATTAGGAAAGCAGGGTTTGACTTTTGACAAAAGCAATAAACAACTTACTATTTGACATTTTGACAATTGAGGTTTGAATGATGTATCCTCTGTTTTGAAATAATCACTCACTACACTGGTTATGCCTTAGTTGGAATAACTTTTCAAATTTCTTCCAGTGAGAATTGAATTTGTGAATGTGTCTATTTTAGTGTGTGTGACTAGAGGATTAATTGTCTTTTGAATCTCTTGTTCATCTCTAAAGAAATATTTGTTGAGGGTGGAGTACTTTCGAAACAAGTTTTTGTTAATAGATCTGGTGTCTTCATGCCGTCTTAATGGAGGACATCTCGTCTTAACGGGAATTGGTGTGTGTTTTCCGTCTTAACGGGAGTACTCCTTGTCATGACGTACAATGGTACTCTCTCCATCATAATGGGAGTGATACTTCGTTAAGACAAGAATTCAACCGTCTAATCATTTTTTTTGCCTTCCCATCTTAATGGAGTACACCTCTGTTATAATAGAAACTAGATCTACTTTTCACGAAGTCTTCTCATTTAGTTATTAATTTTGTTTCAAATTTCCTCTTTCTTGTTATCAAAAGCCTACTTCTTCTTTTCCTCTTTCGGCTCTGTCTCTCCACTTGCTGCAACTTGACCGGTATGCATCTCCATTCTTCTTGCTTGTAGTTCGATTGTGTGTGGTTTGTCTTCGTCCAGTGGGGTTCAAAAAATCTTTGGCCATTCATGTAGTCTATTTCTGTTTATGAATATTGTGGGATGTTGTCACATGGTTAAGTGATGGGTTTTGTGAATAGCATGACTATTAGACGTTAATCTGGGTTTCTGAGTTCTCATGATGTGGAAATCGACTATCTCTTGATATTTAGAACTTATTCTAATTCTCATTCTATTCTCTACTCACACCCTTTGGTTAGGGTGTGATTTTCGTGAATCTTTTGTTTGAAAGGCTGAATCTTGAAATTTAGGACTTCTCTAAGTGTATATGATTGAGATTAAACTTTCTATTTAGAATCCCCTGTTCTGAGAAGAATTCATTTTTGTATATATCTTATTTTCGTGAGGATTGTAATCTTCAAATTATGTCATAAGTTTTTGGTTAAAAAAAAAGGGTCTTGAAGTATCATTTGTATTTGTGCAGAAATGTCTTCCTCTAAAGGAAAGAAACTCTCTAGAGCAGAGAAGGATGCTAAGCTTAAGCCTATTGCGCTTGTTCAATTTGTCAAAAAGGCTCGAGTGGCTATTGGGCCTAGTCCACCTATGTCAGAGACAACTATTAGTGATGGTGAAGATGTGTTTGCTTGGAGATTTCAGACTAGTTATAACCAAGATCATTTTCTCTCAAAAAAGTTCTCAAGATGTAAGGTTATTGTGGAGCGTCCTATTACCATAGTAGATTTTGCTTCAGACGAATTGATGTGGTATTTTTGTGACCAAAAATATCAATTATAAAAATAACCACTCACAATAGGACGAATCTTTGTAGGATACGGCTATAGAGAGCGTGTCGAATCTCAAGGACTGCAGGGGTTTAATTATCAAAATTCAAAAGATTAAAATTACCTTAATTAAAAGGATAATTGATTTGATTTTTTTTAAAAGTAAAGTGCATGAAAATAAAAGAGATTTAAAATAAGAGAGAGAGTGTAGGGTATTGACTTTACCTCTATCCGCACAACAATGGTTAATCATAATTAATCTCAGAAATTCATTCTATGCATGTTATAAATAAACAAGAAACTACCTTATTAAAGAATAAGCATAATCTATCTTCAGTTGGCACAGATCGTCCACCTAACCACTAAGATGCGGTACGA
>NC_081545.1:21658888-21661431 GCF_901000735.1 Corylus avellana | reverse complement strand
CAGGATACATCCAATCAATGAATAAGTGTAACCCATCTTCAGTTGGCACGAACTGTTTACCTAAATTACACTAAACTAGGGTGTAGTACAATCCGTCTTCCCTAAGCATGGCCTATCAAATCCTATTGATCATATATCAATTAAACCCATTGTATAACGATCATCCTCATAATCATAGAAAACAAGAATGATTTGATTTCAATAAAACTAAAATACTTTCTAAGACAAGAAAAGAATTTCACAAATATTGATATCGGAATTTAAGAACAATTGCATTTAATAATTAAGAACATAAATCAATTGTAGCAATCCCTCATAGTTATACAATCAACATGCATAAACTGAAAATCTAGAAATTAAATACAATCAAACCATTGTGCTTGGATAGGGTTACATCAACACCCCACAAAGGGGTTTAGCCGCTCATAATCTTCTAAGCTCCAAAGACAATTTACTGAATTTTTACTCTAGGAAGCGGTGTGTCTTTTTCTCAATTCTTAGAGGCCTATTTATAGGGCTTAGGAGAGTCCTAGAAGCCCTAGTAATCCTAGAAATTTCGGAGATTTAAGTCCAAGTCCAATTAGGATAAAGAAAACCTAAGTCCAAATCGGAATAGGATTCGCCCAAAATTGCATTCCTATCTTACGGGGGCGATTTTGGCATTGCGGCGCTCCGAATTAGGAAAATGTTATTTCACAATAATTTGTATAAATTTGAGTTAGCTTTCCAATGCCGCTTGAATCACCTCAATCGAATATTTGAGATGAAAGTTATAGCCAAAATACCGAGACATATGCAGAATCTAAATTTGAATCCAATCCGATTTTGACTCCAATTTGAGAAATTCCGAATTAATCCCTTCTTTTATTTGATTAAACTTAACCACAACATATAGGTCCTCTATTATGATTGGCTAAACTTAATCATCTCAAAGTGTGCTTTTAAGCCCAAAATCAATGGAATTAATTGCATCTTTATTTATAACCTGAAAACAGAAAACAAAACAAAATCAAACAAATAACAACACTAAGGAATTAACATATGCAAATTAAGGGGTTTGAATGTGCAACATTCGGCGCTTATCATACCCCCAAACTTACATAGTGCTAGTCCCTTAGCAATACAAAACAGAAAATATACTGAAAAAAACAAAAAGATAAATCCATCTTACGTGGGATGTACGATTGCATTTAGCGTATGCAACAAGCCTTTTAAACCCCTAGGCATTCCCTAGAGGACGAGTGAAGTCTCGTGAAGGTTTTCCAGGAATGATACCCACAAACATTTTCATCATTATGTCATTCAAAAGAATAAAGTATCACAAAAATAATGGTTCTCATTTATTAGCAAGCTTGAAATTATAAACTCCATCTTCAAAATTCCAAAGAATTTACAAGTCAAATCACTTACCAATGGTAGATTGAGATACAACAAGTTTCAATTAGTGCAAAGTGAACTAACACATAATCATGAGGCTTCAAAATAATTCCAATATGAATGAATCAACATCTCAGAATTTATTGGACTTCATATCAAATGAAACAACAAGGCATACATTTTTTTTTTGGTAGGCTTTGCAATGCTTAGCTCCCTTAAGCTTTCTAGTTGACCCATGTATCGAGTGTTAGGCCAATGTCTCCCAAACCAAATGGCTTTAGGGCACTAGGTGTAAAGACACCCCTAAGGACTTACTAACTCGAGTCAAAAAGGCTACGAAGCTAAACTAGCCATTTTATTAATTAACCCAAAAATTTCACTTTTTGACGTGAACACTCACTGCTTAATGAGGCAAGCGGTCTGGTTACTCAGCGAAAAATTCAAACTTGATTTTTATTATTTTTATTTTTTTATACATATATAGCATGCCAAAGTTATTCATCCAATATATCACCCAACTGAATTCAAGACATTGAAAACAAACATAATTGGTCTCAAAATTCATACCTCACAGACATGTGCTAGTGTGCTCAAGTTAAGTTTAATCAAATAGAGGAAATAATCAATTCGGAATTTTTCACATTGAAGTCAAATCGGATTGGATGAAAAATTGGATTTTGAACATGTCTCTATATTTTGACCATAACTTTCAGCTCAAATATCTGATTGAGGTGATTCAAGTGGAATTGGAAAGATAACTCAAAATGATACAATTCATTGTGAAATATCATTTTCCCAATTCGGAGCGCCGCAAGGCCAAAATCATGCTGCAAGACAGGACTGCAATTTTGGGCAAATCCTATTCCGATTTGGACTTAGGTTTTCTTTATCCTAATTGGACTTGTACTTAAAACTCCGAAATTCCTAGGATTACTAAGGCTTCTAGGACTCTCCTACGCTCTATAAATAGACCCCTAAGCCTCACAATTGAGAGCATCCAAAAATCCTTGGAGACAATTAGAAGGAGACAACTTTGGGGAGAGGATTGGAGGCTACTTCTAGGAGCGGTTTTCGGTTCTTTCTTTCCCTTTTCTTTTTAGTTTTATTTTCATTATGTATAACTAACTCTTAAGGAGGGCTAGATTGAAGTCCTAATTATGCTTATT
>NC_081545.1:21620865-21658788 GCF_901000735.1 Corylus avellana | reverse complement strand
AACATAAAAATTAAACAAAAATAAACAGAAACATAAAACAAACAAAATTAAAAACTAAACAAAACAGAGAAAAATAAATAAATAAATAAATAAAAGAAACTAAATTAAACAAAAGGAAAAAATTTCTAAACATAATTTAATACAATCCCCGGCAACGGCGCCAAAAACTTGTTGTGCCAAATACTACCTAAATTAGTAGATAATATTTAGTACATTTTACTCGCAAGTGCATAAGATCAAACGATAGTATAGTGCAGCAAGTACGAGATCGATCCCACAAGGATTGCTGAATTATGTTTAGAAGTAGTTTTCTATTTAATTAAAAGATAAAATTCAATTGTCATGATTGAATTTAAAATAAAGATATAAAATAAAAGATAAACTAAAACTAAAAAGGATTAGGGTTTTGATATCCACCACTAATCAGACTAATTAAGATAACAATATGCCAATGTGCCGATCATACCGGTATATTTAATGTTTGCCAACCTAAGGGCATGTGTGTATACTCCTTAAGCTATAGATTTCTCTAAGCAACGAATTAGGAATGAGTGTATACTCTAATTCTTTGCTTTCTTAAAGGATTTAGCATGGGTGTATACTAAGTTGTTTTTTAAGAAAGCATAAATCTGTGGAAATCGACAAACACATGAGTCCTAGGGCATGGGTGTATACTCCCGGTTCCCCATGTTGATTAACCCAAGAACCCGATGTGAATTTCTTTTGTTACACTTATTAAACCTAGGACTCAGTCATCCAAATTGATTTAATTAACTAATCCATACCATATGCATATGTTGATCAGGCAAACACATATGAGGAATTCAAGAAAACAGGAATTAATCAAGTTAAATACACCAAAATATAATTGTAGCAATGACCCCAATATTGAAATCCTAAATAGACATGACTAGGGCTTCAATCTAGCCCCAATTAAAATATAAACTACATTACAAAATAAAAGGTGGAAGAGAAGAAAAACCCAAACTCCTCTTGATCTAGCCTTCAGTTCCTTTCCAGAACTTGTGCCTCTTTCTCCACACCTATTCCTAGAAGCTAAAGGGTCTATTTATAGGCTTAAAGGAATCCTAGAATCCCAAGTAAACCTAAAAACCCTAATACAATCGTAGGTTTAAGTCCTTGTACAACAAGGACAAGAAAAGCCCTTGGAAGGAAAAGGAGAGTCTGGCTGCCTCTGATGTGTCTCTAGCGCACGGGTGCGCTCGATCGCACATCTGCGATTGAGATTCTTCTGGTGTGTGCACGATAGAACATGGCTGAACTCGCTGCTTATCTTCTCTAGTAGTGCGCTCTAGCGTAGGTCCCCTGCGATTGATCGCACTGCCAAGAACTCTAACTTTTCCCAAATTCTCTCTTTGAGCCCAAATTTTCCAGATTTACTTCATTTTCTTCCAAAAGCCTACAAAAACATGGAAAACACATAAAGGAACTAAAATAGCAAAAATTAACCATACCAAAGAATTAACACACATAAGTTTAAGGGCTAAAATATGAATATTTTGGCACTTAACACACCCTCAAACTTACATATTGCTAGTCCCTTAGCAATACGATACTAAAAACTAAATGGAAAAACAGAAAATGAAAAGATAAATCCATCTTTCGTGGGATGTACGATTGCATTTAGCATATGCAACAAGCCTTTTAAACCCCTAGGAACTCCCTAGAGGACGAGTGAAGTCTCGTGAGGGTTTTCCAGGAATGTTACCCACAAACATCATGCAAAAATTCATGTTATCTAAAAATTAAGATATCACTCAAAACTGTGATTTTCATTCATTAACAAGCTTAAAAAGATAAACTCCATCTTCACAATGAATTGAAATTTTAAAATTTAATCACTTACAAAAGACATGCTAAGGCATCACAAGTTCGAAAACAGTGTAATGTGAACTAGCACATAAATATGAAGCTTCTAATTATTTCCAATGTGCAATGTCTTAATATCTCAAAGTTCACTGAAATCCCTATTAGAATGAACAATAATGGCATATAAATATTTTTTTTTTCTTTTTCTTTTTTCTAAGAAGCTAAGAGGTCTATTTATAGGCCTAGGAAAACCCTAGAGCCTTTAGGAAACCTAATAAAATCGGATGATAGTCTCCTAGTCCAATTAGGACTTCTAAAAACTAGGTTAACTTGGAGTGGAAGTCTTTCTGCACATGGGTTGTGCGAGTGCGCTCGATCGCAGGAGTGTTGCTCTCGAACACCAGCCTGCGCTCAATCCTAGCTCTTATGTGCTCGAGTGCTAATGCGCTTGAGCCTAGGTGTAGTGTGCTCGATCGTACTGTGCTTGGTTGCTTGCTTGATCCAAAACTTCGAGCTTTTCCCAAATTTGGTCTTTTATGCCTGAAACTTCCAAAAACGCTTCCTTTTCCTTCAAACACCTAAAAACAGACAAAAACACAAAAAGGAAGTAAAACAACACAAATAGCTCAACTAAAAGATTAACATACATAAATTAAGGGGCTAAAATATGTATATTTTAACACTAATCAGAACTTCAATTACTCAGTCCAACACTAACAGAAAAATCAATGAATACATCTACTACCTCATACCTAGGAGAGGTCGAATCTACATGTAAGTAATTATAACTTATATGTTTGCTTTAGATCTAAACATGTTAATCGTGATGTCAAAAGGTCTTAAGGGATCGTTTTTATTTTGAAACGTAAAAAGCAAATTTTTGAAGTTTACTTTCACAAACAAACGCATAGATCCCAACACCTTTCCACTACAACATTATGTTTGGCCACGCTCGATCAACGGTCCTCTTTGCTCCAAATAGACCACTATAGCCTGATAAGTGCTAAAATATACATATTTTAGCCTCTTAATTTATGTGTGTTAATCCTTTAGTTGTGCTATTTTATGTTGTTTTACATCCTTTTTGTGTTTTTGTTTGTTTTTAGATGTTTGAAGGAAAAGGAAGCATTTTTGAAAGTTTAGAGCATAAAGGACCAAATTTGGGAAAAGTTAGAGTTCGAATCGAGTGCACCATACCTAGGTTCGAGAGCAACAGAGGACGATCGAGCGCAAGTTGTGATCGAGTGCAAGGCACGGCGATCGAGCGCATTCGGGTGACCTAGATGCGGAAAGACTTATTTTCCACTTAAAATTAGGTTTTCCCAACCTTAATTGGACTAGGGTTTTGTTGTCCAATTTTATTAGGTTTTCTAGGGTTTCTATGTTTTTCAAAGGCCTATAAATAGACCTCTAGCCTCTAGGCCTCTTAGAAAATAGACAATTTCCAAAGAGGAGAATTTGGAGGCTACTTCAAGAAGCATTTTCCAGTTTCTTCTTTCCCTTTTATGTTAGTTTTAGTTTTATTATGTGTAACTAAACTCTTTGTTAGGGTTAGATTGAAGCCCTAATCATGTTTTTTTAATTTAATATTAATGCCGTTGTTTCAATCATTGTGGTTTAATTTAATTGATAATGTCTATGTGATTGAATTCCTCAAATTTTATGGTATGGATTTTGTAAATTAAGTCACTTTCGATGACCGAAACTTAGGCTTAATAAAGTGACAAAAGGACCTTACCATGGGTTCTTGGTTTAATCAACATGGGAATTAGGAGTAGATACCATGCCCTAGGACTCATGTATTTGTTGATCTACATAGAATTATGTTTCCCTAAAGAACAACTTAGTAGATACCATGCTAAATCCTTTAGGGAAGAAACGAATTAGAGTAGATACCATGCCTAATTCATTGCTTAGGGAGATCAATAGCTTATGGTGTAGATACCATGCCCTTAGGTTGATAAACATTAAATATACCATATGATTGGAACATTGGCCTAATATCATCTTAATTAGTATGATTTGTGGTGGATATCAAAACCCTAATTTTTTCATTATCTTTATCTATTTTCAACATTGCAAATCTGTGTCAATTTAGCAATTTAATTTGGGAAAATCAATTCTAAATAAAAACAACAATCCTCGTGGGAATGATCTCATATATGCACTCTATACTTACGTTTTGATCTCGTGCACTTGCAAGTAAACCGTACCAAGTATTTGCCTATTAATTTAGGTGGGTATTTTGCACAACACATTTTTGGCACCGTTGTCGGGGATTGTTTAATTTTATTTAGAGTTATTTTCCTTTAAAGTTTAATTTTAATTTAATTTTAATTTTAATTTGTTTCTTGCTCTCTGTTTTCAAGTCTGGTTCTGTGTTGCAGTAGGCACCAGCGCACAACAAGTACTCATTCCAAAGGCAGTGAACGCATCACTGTGATCGAGCACAAGAACCCAGCGCTCGAGCGCAGTTCTGGTAGCAGCACCGAAGCTACTGTAAAATAACAAAAAACTAATTTTCTTTTTAAATTGCTATCATGCAGGGTTTGCGGTCTCAAAATTTAGCCATCATTCCATACGATCCAGAAATTGAACGAAGCATCCGACGAATTCAAAGAGGCAACCCCCGAGCGGAAGAAGAATTCAAGATCAAAGAAAGAATGGAAGAAAATCCACCAATGCGTATGCCCATGAAAAATGCCTTTATGCCACAGAATCTCAATCAACCATCATGCATTGACTTCCAGCCGATTGGACAGAGCAAGTTTGACTTATCTTCACATCTGCTCAAATTGATTCCACACTATAGAGGCACACCTTCTGAGAATCCATACTTGCACATTTGGGACTTCTTTGATCTCTGCAAAACTCAGAATGTCTAGGGTTTAACCATAGAAGGAATCAGGTTAATTCTTTTCCTTTTTTCCTTGAAAGATAATGCTAAACTCTGGTGGAATTTGTTGACTGCAGGATCAATCCATAACTGGGAAGAGATGGCCACAAAGTTCTTGAAGAAATTTTTCCCAGCCCAAATGACAATGAAATTGAGAAGGGAGATTCAAACCTTCAAACAAAAAGATGGAGACCTATACTTTGAAGCATGGGAACACTTCAATAAGCTACTTCTCAATTGTCCACATCATAACTTATCTCAAGACGATCAGGTACAAGCTTTCTATGAAGGTTTAAGTAATGTCAATAAAGGTCTTGTAGATTTAGCTTGTAGTGGCATGTTGATGGAGAAGAATAGTGAAGAAGCTATGGAACTCTTCGAGACTATAAGTGAGAACTCTCAACAATTCTCACCTAGAGGGAGGCAAAAACTAAGAGGTAAGAGCATGCATGAAGAAGGCAAAAATAGTGGAGTTCAAACTCAAATGGCCACCATAGAAAGGAAGGTGGACATTCTAGTAGAAGCCATGACGAGTCATCACACCCAACCTATTCAACATATTGCACAAATCAAGGTATGTGCTATATGTTCTCTCTGTGACCACACCAGTGAGACATGTTCCATGTTTGAAATTGTAGATCAGGAGTCCAAAAGGAATGAAATTGAAGAGGCCATGATTCAGTTTTTGTCCATGCAACATTAGACTGATGCTCAGACAAGTCAGACCATTCAAACACTGGAAGTAACAGCCAGTCAAGCCATCCAAAGATTGAAGGATCAAGTATAGAACCTGGCTAAAGAACTACGTGGAGAAAAGAGGGATGACTACCCAGCTCAAACTATATCAGGAAGTCAATAGGAACTCAAGGTTGTGACAACTCTCAAAAGTGGCAAGAGTGTGGACAACAAGGTGGGACAAAAAGATAGAGTACAAGAGCCTTCAATTGACGCTTTAGCCTCCAGGGTAAGTGAAAAGAAGAAGGGAATGCACAACCTTTCCCTTAGAGGTTAGTAAAACCAAAGAAAGAAAAACAACTTCTGGATATCTTTGAAACTTTAAGAAATGTCAAAATAAACATTCTTTTAGTAGATGCAATTTAGCAAATTCCTGCTTATGCTAAATTTTTAAAGAATTGTTGTACTCATAAAAGGAAGTTTCAGGATCATGAGAACATGTTTCTAATAGAAGAATTAAGTGTAGTATTGTTGAGAAAGTTGCCGCCCAAGTTGAAAGATCCGGGTAGTTTCACTATCCCTTGCAAGATAGGTGACCTGTTGTTTGAGCATGCTCTGTTGGATCTGGGAGTAGGCATCAACTTGTTGCCATACAATGTGTATGTAACTTTGGGTCTGGGAGAGTTACAACAAACCTTGATCACCTTACAATTGGCAGACAGAAGCTTTAGAAGACCGAGAGGCATCTTGGAGGATGTACTAGTAAAGGTAAATCAATTTATATTGCCAGCTGATTTCATTGTTTTAGACATGGAAGAATCCTCTACGCTTTTGCCCTTACCTATTATCTTGGGGAGACCTTTCATGCGAACTGCAGACACAAAAATCTGTGTAACAAAGGGAATTTAAGTATGAAGTTAAATGGGAAGAAAATAGAATTCAAAATTTTTGATGCACTGAAATTACCCCAAGATGATCAAAATTAATCAAAAGTGCTATTGAGAAAATATTTCATGTCCATCATACTGATCCAGTGGAGGCAACACTTACTCACAGTTTCACAAGGCAAGACATTGAATCAGAAGCTGAAGATGTAACTGATGATATCATTGAAACTGTGCACTCTCTTGAGGCGTTACCATTTCATTCAGGTAGGTATAGACCCCCTTTCGAAACTCTTACACCGAACATGACTACTCTTGTTCCTTCTTGTGTACAGGCACCCATCTTGGAATTAAAGCAGCTGCCTTCGCACTTGAAGTATGCCTATCTAGGAGATAAATCAAACACTACCAGTAATCATTGCTGCGGAATTGAGCTCTAGGGAGGAGGAGAAGCTTCTAAGGGTGCTTAGAGATCACAAAATTGCATTAGGCTGGACTATTGCTGACATCGAAGGCATAAGTCCAGCCAAATGCATGCATAGAATTCTCCTTGAGGATGAGGCAAGGCCACCCGCAGCAATGAGACGAGGACAACAGTCTGGCTGAAGATGTTAAACTTAACGCTCATGGGAGGCACCTCATAGCATGTCCTTTATATTTCGTTTTTATTTTCATTTTATTTTTCTGTTGTTTATTTTTATATTTCTTTTTCCTTTTCTTTTTCCGTTGTTAGTTTTAGTGTTTTGTTTTTTAGGGACAAGTGTGATTGTGTTTAAGTTTGGGGGTGTGCTTTGAGCCATACCAGTCCAGCCAATTCCCCCATCTCCCAGGTGAGATCTTTCCATGCTATATACACATTAGGGACAATGTGTCATTTAAGTTTGGGGGAATGGGAGACACTATACACACAACACATACTTTATCCCTAGTTTTTGTTATTGTTTTTAAAGAAAAAGTGCATATTCATGTCTATCTTAAAATTTTTGTTGATCTAAGAAATGTGATTTAATTTTTGTTGGTGAATTTAAAATTGCGAACACATGATCTGATGATAGAGTTTCTAAGTTTTGTTACTTACATTAGGCATGTAAGAATTCATCTGTTTGATTTGATTAACACAAGCACACTAGCACATCATTGGTGAGGTATGACAAGTATGGCTGATATGTTTCTTTGTCTTGGGTAAAGCTGGAAGATTTATTAGATGGATACTTTGGCACGAGTTTTTTTTTTTTTTACAAAAAATTTGATCAATTTTAAGTTCTCAGTGAGTAGGTAGACCTCTTGCCTCATTAAGCAATGAGTGTTCACGTTAAAAGGTGAAAGTTTTGAATTGATTAAAGTCATGGCTAGTTAGTTTTGTAGCCTTTTTGACTCGAGTTAGTAAGTCCTTAGGGGTGTCTTTACACCTAATGCCCATATGAAGTTGTTAAGTTTAATCAACTCAAGGAAATGATCAAATCGGAATTTCTTTAATTGTAGTTAAAATCAGATATGATTAAATTCCCTATTCTGCATACGTCTCAGTAGTTTGACCTTCACCTTTGGCTCAAGTATTAGATTGAGTTTAAACCAGTAGCATTGGAAAGCTAACTCAATATATATATATATATATATATATATATATATATATATATATATATATATATATATAGGAATGAGGTTTTCCTAATTTGAACGTTTACTATGTCCAAATCGTCACGCAATACAAGGACAAAAATCTGAAAGAATCCTATTCCAATTTTTAAAAGGATTTCTTCCTATTTCAGCTTTTATTAGGTTTTCTTATAGTCTATATATAGGGAGCTACTATGCATGAAATTGTAAGGATTTCTACATTAGAATTCTATGTCCTAAGAGAGATTTTGAGGTATTGAGCGTTGAGATTAGTCTCGCTTAGAGTAAAAGGATGTGCCTCTCTCACAAATTATCAACAACATCAAGAAGCCTATCGAAGGTGTGTTTAATCGAGCATTAAAGTTGTATATGAATTTATTTAAGCAAAAATCTATTTAAGCATAATGCCCTTGGAAACATTCATGGCTTTTGACTCATGTGAATTTTCGATAAGTTTGCATCTTCTATCTCTTGAGTTTATTTTTATTTTTTTAATAATTTTTTAAACTTTTTTACAGTTAGCCAATTATTTATTGTTGGGGATTGTGCCCTAAATCTGAGTGACTTTATATCCATATTGACGTTCATTGAGTAAATGATTTGAGCATATGGCATATAAAATATCTTTTACATGCTTATTACCAAAGCTCATCATCTTTATTATGGATGTGAAAGGTCCTAGTATAACATTGAATACGGCTATGGGTGTGAGTAATGTCATTGTCACACAAGATCATAGTCAATAATCCTTATATCCTAAATATAGAGAGTTTGTAGTCGGTAAATGGAACTGTGGTATTTCCATTTTGAGGAAGACTATTACACATTGAATCTTGGTAATCTACCTTGATCAAGCGAAGCAATAACTTTGGATTGATGTGAAGGTACTGAGACCCTAAGGCATGGAATGGACCAAGGAGTTGTTGATGTGGTCTTTTTGTGTCCAAAAATATCAATAATAAAAATAAACACTCGCAATAGAATGAATCCTTGTGGGATAGGGCTATATATCGAACCTTAAGGACTGCGTGGGTGTTGTTATCAAGCTTTTCAAGATTAAAATGAACTTAATTTAAAAGAGATTTGATTTGTGTTTGATTGTAAAGTAAATGCATAAAAGTAAAATAAAGATAAGTAGTATGAGAGATAGAATAGGAGGTTGATTTCACCACTAACCACATAACAATGGTCAATGAGAAATGAATATGGAAAATTCATATTATGCATGATATAGGGCTCGTCTCACTCAAGTAGTCAAGAAATTACCATTATTAAGAAATAAGTATAATCCATCTGACGAGTACCAAATATGGTATATTTGGGCCCCTTTATTTACATTAGTTAATCCGTTAGCTGTGTTGTTATTTAATATTTTGTGTTAGTTTTGTGTTTTTAGTGTTTTGTATGTTGTTAAAGAGAAACTGCATCTTTAAAGGGAAAAATGCAAAGTTTGGAAGAATGCACACTTTGAGAAGACCTTGATGATATGGCTAAGTTTAACCCAATCAAGGAAATGATTAAATCGAAAATTCTCTAATTGGAGTGAAAATCGGACTGAATTCAAATTCAAATTTTGAACATCTCTCAGTATTTGGACCATAACTTTCTGGTCAAATGTCGGAATGAGGTGATTCAAGCGGCATTGGAAAGCTAACTCAAAATGGTATGCATAGTTGCGAAGTAGACTTTTCCTAATTCAGACGTTTATAATGTCAAAATTGTCCTGCAATAAAAGGACACAAATCTAGACGAATCTTATTCCGATTTCAGACTTCTATTTGAACTGGGAGACATACCTCCGTATTATCTAGGTTTACTAGGGCTTCTAGGACTTTCCTCAACCTATAAATATACCTCTTTGCATTCAAGAAAAGATAGACAAGTTTGGAGAATAGAATTTCACAGCTTTTCTCTCTTTAGTTTAGTTTTTCTTTAGGTTTAGGTTTAGGTTTCAATTTTATTTTTGTGTGGAGCTAAATTCCCAACTAAGGTTGGGGATGAAGCCTCACCGATGAAGAACAACGTTACTTTTATATAAGTTTTTATTATTCCGAGTTTAATGAGTTTGATTTCAATTGTTTTACTTCTTTTCAGTATGTTGGAGTTTAGATCGAGCACACCATACCTAGGCTCGAGCACATCAACGCTCGTGCGCAGCAGAGGGAGATCGAGCGCAAGGCATGGCAATCGAGAGCATTCGGGCGAGCTAGATGCATAAAGACTTATTTTCCACTTAAAATTAGATTTTCCCAACCCTACTTGGACTAGGGTTTTGTTCTCCGATTTTATTAGGTTTTCTAGGGTTTCTAGGTCTTTCAAAAGCCAATAAATAGACCTCTAGCCCTCTAAGAAAATAGACAATTTACAGAGAGGAGAATTTGGAGGCTACTTTAAGAACTGTTTTCCCGTTTCTTCTTTCCCTTTTATTTTAGTTTTAGTTTCATTATGTGTAACTAAACTCTTTGTTAGCGCTAGATTCAAGCCCTAATTATGTCTTTTTAATTTAATGTTAGTGCCGCTGTTTCAATCATTGTGGATTAATTAAATTGATTATGTCTATGAGATTGAATTCCTCATATTTTATGGTATGGATTTGTTAATTAAGTCAATTTAAATGACCGAATCTTGGGCTTAATAAAGTGACAAAAGAACCTCACCATGGGTTCTTGGCTTAATCAACATGGGAATTAGGCGTAGATACCATGCCCTATTACTCATGCGTTTGTCGATCTCCATAGAATTATATTTCCCTAAAGAACAACTTAGTAGATACCATGCTAAATGTTTTAGGGAAGAAATGAATTAGAGTAGATACCATAACTAATTCATTGTTTAGGGAGATCAATAGCTTAAGGTGTAGATATCATGCCCTTAGGTTGACAAGCATTAAATATACCATATGATTGGAACATTGGCCTAATATTACCTTAATTTGTACGATTTGTGGTGAACATCAAAACCCTAATTTTTTCATTGTCTTTATCTACGTTCAGCATTGCAAATCTATGATGATTTAGCAATTTAATTTGGGAAAATCAATTCTAAATTAAAACAAGAATCCCCGTGGGATTGATCTCATACTTGCACTCTATACTCACGCTCTGATCTCGTGCACTTGCGAGTAAAGCGTTTCACGTACATGCCTATTAATTTAGGTGGGTATTTGGCACAACAAAGCCTCACATGCAACACACAACCTGCAAAAGCTTCCGTTTCGCACAATCACAACAAATAGACAAGGCTTTTTGCACGGCCACCGTTGCACCGGACCACCACGCTCATGAACCACCTTGGACAACAACCACTGCAGTACACCTCCATGCTCAAATTAGCCAACCATGTACTAAATCGCAAAACTTTGTTTGTCTCCCACTACCACTTCCCTAGAAGGCCCTAAACGTTCAACTTCAGGTGAACAAAACCACCATCTACCACCGACCACAACTACCTGATAGCCCAATCAACTTTAACTTGCACTGCTGCACCACTAGACATATGGACACACAACCGTGTTCACATTGATCAACTTTGTTTGATTTCCTTTTTAATGGGTGTAACAGAAAATGAAAGATGAAAATCGAACAACTCTAATGCCAATGATAGGAATCCAACAGTTTCTATCAATTGAAATCATACAAAAAAAGGAAAAAAAATAAAATAAAATGAGAAACGGCCTGCTTTAAAGGATTATCAACCTACAAAAGATACAAAAAGTAATTGATGCGTTTCACTCTTTGATTATGCAAAGGATTGCTGTTTGGGAAAATACCTGTTACAAAATCATCTACTGATGAGAAGACTGCAATTAGGCAATTATTACATAATAAAACTTAAAATGTGGAGATTGCAACAATATACAATTATTATAATTATGGGCAATATTAGGGAAACAATATCAGATCCCTAAAATCGTTACTAGATCCAATATTGGTGTTCATGGAGTCTGCAACAAATAAAACAATTATCATCTACCGTGCACGAATTTGCAACGTGCACGACAACGTTTGGCATCTTCCTTGGCCACGCTAGGCTCAAACAATTTTAAACTCGGCCGATAGGGCTTATCACATTCAGCATAACATTGTTCCAATGTTTTCTTTTTCACTTTTGGAATTGTCTTCGAAGGGCGCATAAATCCATCATCTGGAGATAAAAATGAGAATTCGAGGAGGTGGCTGCAATGGATGGAGAGATGGTGGGACACGAGGAGCAGAAAAGGGAAGCAAAGAGTCCTTTGCATGCTTCAGAACTAAAAAAAGAGTCACTAACAACATTATCATCGCCATAAGGCCCTTCATACCATTTTCAGCCATTGTTCCTTCCTCTCTCTCTGGATTGCTTTTTTCTTTTTCTTTTTCTTTTTTTGAACTTGAGGATGAATTCATAATCTGCAACATCACAAGCTTTTATACACAAGAGTTATAGGATATTTTGAAATTAAAGATATTTTAGTTTGAAATTTATTTATTCATAAAGAATGCCTGAATTTTTCTTATTTAATAAAATATGTGTCTAAGCTTAATGACCTTTGAAAGGTTTGGCTACTTTAAAAAATGTGAATTTTTCGTTAATGTCATGTCGCCTGACTCTTGCGTTTATTTTATAATCATCCAGTAATGTCCAAGATTGTTATTATTATTATTATTATTTTGGTAAAAGTTGTGTCTAGGGTTAAGTTAGTGAAAAAGTTGATCCAAGACATGTTTATTCAAATTTGTTTATGTTGTCAACGTTGACATAGCCAGATTATGATCACAACTTTTGATTTCAAACTCCGATTGAAGCAAACTTGATGGCGTTCGTAAACTAATTCAAAATGCTACAACTTTCTAGTTCATGCCAATTTTACAATTTGTTAGGTTTTTGAATTACTTAATTCAGTAACAAAATAATTATGGATGCAAGTTGTTTTGTGGACAATTTGATCAATACATAGTTGTGAAGGATTTCCGAGAACCTCATCGGTAATGGCATCTGAACAATGTACAGACGAGGTGTTGTTTGAGGACCTCCGAGATGCTCGTCCGCGAGCTCATCTAATGTACATACATACGATATATCCAGAGAAGACCTAATAGATGTGGTTAAGCCTAATCTATCATAATAGAAGACCTATATGAAGTTGTTAAGTTTAATCAAATCAAGGAAATGATCAAATCGGAATTTCTTTAATTGGAGTTGAAATCAGATATGATTAAATTCCCTATTTTGCATACGTCTCAATATTTTGACCTTCACCTTTGGCTCAAGTATTAGATTGAGCTGAAACCAGTAGCATTGGAAAGCTAACTCAAAAAAAAAAAAAAAAAAAAAAAAAAATTGGGAATGAGGTTTTCCCAATTCGAACGTTTACTATGTCCAAATCGTCTCGCAATATAAGGACAAAAATCTGGAAGAATCATATTCCAATTTTTACTAGGATTTCTTCCTATTTTAGCTTGTATTAGGTTTTCTTGTAGTCTATATATAGGAGCTACTATGCACGAAATTGTGCGGATTTCTACATTAAAATTCTATGTGCTGAGAGAGATTTTGAGATATTGAGCGTTGAGATTAGTCTCTCTTCGAGTAAAAGGTTGTGTCTCTATCACAAATTATCAACAACATCAAGAAACTTGTCGAAGGTTTGTCTAATCGAGCATTAAAGTCGTATATGAATTTATTTAAGCGAAAATCTATTGATGCATAATGCCTTTGGAAACATTTGATGGCTTTTGACTCATGTGAATTTTGGTTATGGTTGCATCTTCTATCTCTTGAGTTTTTTTTTTTTTTTTTTTTTTTTAATTTTTTTTTTACAGTTAGCGAATTATTTATTGTTGGGGATTGTGCCCCAAATCTGAATGATTTTGTATCCATATTGACATTCACTGTGTAAATGATTTGAGCATATGGCATATAAAATGTCTTTTACATGCTTATTACCAAAGTACGTCATCTTTATTCTGGATGTGAAAGGTCCTAGGACAACATTGAATATGGCTATGGGTGTGTGTAACGTGATTGTCACCCAAGAACAAAGTCAATAATCCTTATATCCTACATATAGAGAGTTTGTAGTCGGTAAATGGAACTGTGGGATTTCCATTTTGAGGAAGACTATTACACATTGAATCTTGGTAATCTAGCTTGATCAAGCGAAGCGGTGACTTTGGATTGATGTGAAGGTACTGAGAGCCGAAGGCATGGAATGGACCAAGGAGTTGTTGATGTGGTCTTTTTTGTGTCCAAAAATATCAATAATAAAAATAAACACTCGCAATAGAACAAATCCTTGTGAGATAGGGCTATATAGAGGGTCTCGAACTTTAAGGACTGTGTGGGTGTTGTTATCAAGCTTTTCAAGATTAAAATGAACTTAATTTAAAAGAGATTTGATTTGTGTTTGATTGTAAAGTAAATGCATAAAAGTAAAATAAAGATAAATAATATGAGAGATAGAATAGGAGGTTGATTTCACCACTAACCACATAACAATGGTCAATGATAAATTAATAAGGGAAATTCATATAATGCATGATATAGGGCTCATCTCACTCGAGTAGTCAAGAAATTACCATCATTAAGAAATAAGTATAATCCATCTGATGAGTACCAAATATGGTATATTTGGGCCCCTTTATTTACATTAGTTAATCCTTTAGCTGTGTCGTTATTTAATGTTTTGTGTTAGTTTTGTGTTTTTAGTGTTTTGTTGGTTGTTAAAGAGACACTGTATTTTTAAAGGGAAAAATGAAAAGTTTGGAAGAAAGCACACTTTGAGAAGACCTAGATGATATGGTTAAGTTTAACCCAATCAAGGAAATGATTAAATCGAAATTTCTCTAATTGGAGTCAAAATCGGACTGGATTCAAATTCAGATTTTGAAATGTCTCAGTATTTGGACCATAACTTTCTGGTCAAATATTAGAATGAGGTGATTCAAGCAGAATTGGAAAGCTAACTCAAAATAGTACAAATTATTATGAAATAGACTTTTCCTAATTCGGACGTTTACAGTGCCATAATTGTCCCTCAATAAAAGGACGCAAGGACAAGTAAAGTCTTGTGAGGGTTTTCCAAGAATGTTACCCACAAACATTATGCAAAAGTTCATCTTATCCAAAATTCAAATGTCACTCAAAACCATGATTTTCATTCATTAGCAAGCTTAAAAAGATAAACTCCATCTTCACAATGAATTGGAATTTTAAAGTCTAATTACTTACAAAAGACAACGTAAGGCATCACAAGTTCGAAACAATGTAAAGTCAACTAACACACAAATATGAAGCTTCCACTTATTTCTAATGTGCAATGTCTCAATATCTCAAAGTTCACTGAAATCCCTATCAGAATGAATAACTATGGCATAACTTTTTTGTTTTTGTTTTTTTCTTTTTAGTCAGGCTGTGCAATGCTTGGTTCCCTTAAGCTTTGTAATTGACCCATGTAGTGAGTGTTAGGCCAATGACTCCCAAACTAAATGGTTTTAGGGCATTAGGTGTAAAACACCCGTAAGGACTTACTAACTGGAGTCGAAAAGGCTACATAACCAAACTAACCATGACATTAATCAAATCAAAATTCTCCACCTTTTGAAGTGAACACTCAATGCTTTAAGGCAAGAGGTCCAGTTACTTAGTGAAAAGCTTATCAATGATAATTTTTTTTTTCCTTTTATTCATATATATATATATATATATATATATATATATATATATATATATACCAAAGTATCCATCTAATAAATCATCTAGTTTCACCCAAGACATAGAAACACACACATCAGATTTTCATGTCATACCCCACAAATTATGTGCTAATGTGCTTGTGTAAGATCAGATCAAACATGTGAATTCTCAACTGCCCTAAGCAAGTATCCAAACTGAAAAACTCTATCATTAGATCATGTGTTCAAAATTTTAAGCTCACTAATGAAATCAAATCACAATTCTTTCAGATCAACCAGAATTTTAAGACAAACATGAACATGCATATATTTTTTTGTTTTAAAAAATGAGACAAAGTGTGTGTAAAGTGTCTCCCATACCCCCAAACTTAAATTACATATTGTCCCCAATGTGTGTATAACATGGAAAGGTCTTACCCGGGAGATGGACGAAACTGTCTGGAATAGCATGGCTCATAGCATACCCCCAAACTTGAATTGAAGCACACTTGTCCCTCCAAAACAAAACACTATACCTCTATCGGACAATCTTAAGTATAAGTTTCTAGGTCTAGCAAATTCTTTGCTTGTGATTATAGCTTCGGACTTGGTGGATGCTCAAGAAGCGAAGTTGTTGGAAGTTTTAAGAGAGGACAAGGAAGCTATCAGCTGGACTATTGAGGATATCAAGGGGATCAGCCCCTCGGAGGTGATGCACAAGACACATTTGAAGGAGAATGCCAAGCCATCGAGGGAGCCACGGGGGAGGCTAAACCCAGCTATGAAAGAGGTTGTGAGGAAGTGATAAAGTTGTTGGATGCAGGGATCATTTATCCAATCTCTGATAGCAAGTGGGTGAGCCCGATTCATGTCGTGCCCAAGCGGGGATTGAGGGCTATTAAGAACAAGGATGATGAGTTGGTCCCAACTTGTATTCAGTTAGGATGAATAGTATGCATAGACTATCGTAAGTTGAATGCTGCCACCAGGAAGGATCATTTCCCACTTCCATTTGTTGATCAAATGGTGGAGCGCTTGGCTAGGCATGAATACTATTGCTTCTTGGATGGTTATTCTGGATATAACCAGGTCCATGTGGACCCCGAAGAACAGGAGAAGATGACGTTTACTTGTCCTTTTGGGACATTCGCCTACCGTCGCATGCTCTTTGGGTTATGCAATGCACCCGCTACTTTTCAATAGTGCATGATCAGTATTTTTTCTGACATGGTAGACATTTCTTGGAGATTTTCATGGATGACTTCTCTGTCTTCGGTTCATCCTTTGATGAGTGTTTGCACAGCCTGACTTTGGTATTAGTATAGTGCAAGGAGAAGAACCTGGTGCTCAATTGGGAGAAATGACATTTTATGGTGAAACAAGGCATCGTATTAGGTCACATCATATCTCATCGGGGGATTGAGGTTGAAAAAGTGAAGGTGGATCTGATTTCCAACCTTCCACCCCCACGTACGGTAAAGGAGGTTCACTCTTTTCTAGGCTATGCAGGATTTTACAGGCAATTTATCCAGGACTTCAGCAAGATCGCCAGTCCCTTGTGCAAACTGTTGGTGAAGGATGCTCCATTTGTATTTGATGAGGACTGCAAGATAGCATTTGGGGATCTCAAATGAATTCGGATGTCCACACCCATTATTCAGCCACCCAACTAGGGTGTACCATTTGAGATCATGTGTGACGCTTCGGATTATGCAGTCGGAGCTGTTTTAGGGCAGCATGTTGATAGACTACCCCACATCATTTACTATGCGAGCAGGACTCTGAACAATGCATAACTCAATTACTCCACCACGGAGAAGGAGTTATTGATAGTCATCTTTGCGCTGGACAAGTTTAGATCCTATTTGTTAGGATCTAAAGTCATAATCGCTTCGGATCATGCAGCATTGAAGTTTCTTTTTTCCAAAATTGATGCTAAATCTCGTCTCATCCGATGGGTTTTGCTACTTCAAGAGTTCGACATAGAAATTCGGGAAAAGAAGGGTTTTGAAAATGTGGTGGCTGATCATTTATCTAGGTTAACAGTGGATTACACTGAGGACGCTAGAGCCATTTCGGAGACCTTCCCTGATGAGCAATTGATGCACATTGCTCATAATCCCGCATCATGGTTTGCTGACATAGTGAACTATCTCGTCACCAGCCAATTGCCTTTGCAGTGGGGGGGACAAGATAGGTCCAAATTTTTGTCCATGGTGAAGCACTTTTTCTCGGACGATTCTTACCTGGTCAAGTATTGTTCCGATCAGATAATTAGGAGGTGTATACCTAAACATGACCAATCTAATGTCATCTCCTTTTGTCATGATCATGCTTGTGGAGACCATTTCAGTGCTAAGAAGACCGCTGCAAAGATTTTGTAGTGTGGATTCTATTAGCCTACCCTTTTCTCAAATGCTCATGCATATTGCACATCTTGTGAGCGTTGCCATAAGCTAGGGAGTATTTCTAGGAGGAATATGATGCCCCTCAACCCCTTTCTGGTTCTTGAGATTTTTGACGTGTGCGGCAATGATTTCAAGGGACCGTTCCCAAACTCCTTTGGCTATGTGTACATGTTGGTTGCTATGGACTATATGTCCAAATGGGTGGAGGCGGTTGTGTGTAAGACCAATGACCACAGAGTTGTGGTCCAATTTTTGAAGGAAACTATTTTTTTGCTCGTTTTGGTACCCCTAGAGCGATAATAAGTGATGGAGGTAAGCATTTTTTAGACCAGATATTTGAGCAACTGATGAAGAAGTATTTCATCACGCATAAGGTTGCCACCCCTTATCATCCATAGACATGTGGACAAATGGAGATTTCAAATCGCGAGATCAAGAGAATTTTGGAGAAGACGGTGAACCCCAATAGAAAAGATTGGTCTCTACGATTAAGTGATGCACTGTGGGTATATCGGACAGCTTTCAAGACCCCAATTGGGATGTCACCCTATCAGCTTGTGTACGGGAAGGCATGTCATCTTCCTATGGAGTTAGAGCATAGAGCATATTGGGCCATCAAGTAGCTGAACTTCAATCTTTTGAAGGCTGGCTCACAAAGGAAGTTCCAACTCAATGAATTAGAGGAGCTGCGAAATGATGCTTATGATTGTGCAAGGATGTACAAGGCACAGATGAAAAAGGCTCATGACCAGAGCATTTTGAGACGATCTTTTGAGCCTGGTCAGAAAGTCCTCTATAATTCATGGTTGCATCTTTTTCCGAGCAAGTTGAAATCTTGTTGGATAGGCCCATTTCTTATTCGGTCAATTTTTCCTCATGGGGCCATTGAGATTAAGGATCCAAAGAATGGTAACACCTTCAAGGTGAATGGACAGAGATTAAAACCATTCTTGGAGTTGAGGAGTACAGAGATTGAGACAACACTGTTGGAGGATCTGAGTTATTCAGAGTGATTGTAGTCTATTGTCGAGAGGCTAGCTAAAGACTTAAAACTTAGCGCTTGTGGGAGGCAACCGTCATTATTTTCCTTGTCATTTGATCTTGTTTGTCCATTTTGCTTTTGTTTTTGTTGTGTCTTTCAGGTCAAGTGTCTGCCATTCAAGTTTGGGGGAGCATTCTCCTATGTACACCTGACTTGCACCGCCCATCTAGTATTGTATTTCTGGACACATTGTGGACAATGTGCCATTTTAGTTTGGGGGTGGGGTAGACATTTCTGTCTTTTTTTTTTATTATTCTTGTTGTTTTTGTAAGTTAAATTGCTATGTTGTTTTTTGGGCATGAGTTACATCATAACTGTGGATTGCATATCATTGGTGTGTTTAACTTGTTTGAACATTGCATATCATTAGAAATCTCAGTTGTTTGACTCATGTGTTGGATCAGAGAGACTTCACTTGTTTGATTGGTTTTTCACATGCACATTAGCATAGGGTCTGTCAGGTATGAGATTTGACTTGAGAAGTGTGTGCTTTGAGATTTGTAGGTTGATTTGGTGATGAAAACCTTGGTTTAAAAAAAAAATTGAGTTTGAGTTTTAATAATAATCATCATTAGCTTGAGTTTCTCATTGAGTAACCGGACCTCTTGCCTCACTAAGTAATGAGTGTTCGCGTAAAAAGATGAGAAGTTCAAGTTGATTGATTGTATGGCTAGCTAGGCTTCGTAGCTCTTTTTGACTTGAGTCATTAAGCCTTAGGGATGTTTCTACATCTAGTGCCCTAAAACCATCTGGTTTGGGAGTCACTGGCCCAACACTCATTACATAGGTCAATTAAAAGCTTAAGGGAGTTGAACATTCCACAGTCGACACAAATAATGCACAATTTGATTTAAAGCCTTGGTTGTTTTCATCTGATTGAATTCCTATGAGTTTTGAGGTACACAAGCTTTAGGAAAAATTGAAACCTTATGAGTCTATGTTAATTTCCACTATGAGTTGAATGATTTTTGGATGTCCTGATGATTATGGTGTTCACTTGGTTAAACTTGCTCATGATGTATGAACCATATGTTTGTGTGGAAGTCATTGCTTGTCAATAACATAGTGCTTAAAATGTTTGTGGGTATCATTGCTGTTAAACCCTCACGTGACTTCACTCATCCTCTAAGGATGCCTAGGGGTTTAAAAGGCTTGTTGCATATGCTAAATGCAATTGTTTCTCCCACGACAATAGACTTATGTTCTTGTTTTGATGTTGTTTTTCAGTTTGTTTGCTAAGGAAGTAGCAAAATGTAAGTTTGGGGGTCTTTGATGTGTACCAAATACTGTATAGTTGGACCCTTTAATTTACATTTGTTAAGCTTTTAACTTTGTTATTTTTTGATGTTTTTTTCTTAGTTTTGGTGTGTTGTAGGTCGTTGAGAGAAAATTGTAGTTTGAGGGTGGAAATAAGCAAAGATATTAAAGATCCCTGAAAGTACGATCGAGGGCACACGGCCATGATCAAGCGCACCTGTGCTCGAGCCCATGCACGGCACGCTCGAGCGCACATCAGCCCTAGCACGCTGCGCTTAAGTGATGTGCCACAGAAGCCCTGAAGACTCAAGTGCGATCGACTGCACCGTGAGTGCGATTGAGTGCACTCACGCTGACCTGGCAGCGCCGAGCTCGAATTTTTTATTATTTATAGCATATTTTTTCTTGTAACCCGACATGGGGAGGCACCATATAGAGCCATATTTCGACCTTTTTGTCGTTCTAAAGCCTTTGCTTCGTTTTTCATTGTAAGTTTTACGTTCTTTCATGATGTCAATTCATTTTGTTATGATTTTTGTTATCATGAGAGGCTAAAACCTTCAACTAAGGTTAAAGATGAAGCCTCATCATTAATAAACATTCATGTTCTTGTCATTTTATGTATACAATTCGATGTTTAATAAAATTGTTGTTCAAATTTAATTCAATTGCTTAATTAATTTTATTTGATTGAGACTTATATCCATTTTGATCTCCAGATACAGTGGATGATTTGTCTTTTAGTCATGCAAAGTTTTATATTTGTTGTGTTTCATCCTAGGATACATTGAATGATTTGATTGAGACTTATATCCATTATGATCTATGGATACAGAGGATGATTTGATCTTAATTTTATATTCGTTGTGATTTGTTTAACGGTTGGATTCATCGAATGATTTAATATGCATGTTTACGGAATTTGAACAATGTATAAAACCAATTGTTTGTCGAGTGTATGCATAAAATGCAAGAATATGTGGTTTAATTTGGCGAGGCGGATTTGGAAAACCTTAGTGCTTTTCAATTAATTGTTTTTAAATCACCTTGTTTATTTTATTTTGCACGACACAATTTGAAAATTCAGAACTAGGTTGAAATAGGGTTAATTTAAATTAGAAAATTGGTTTTCGAACACAACTCCTTGTGGTTCGACCTCTCACTTGCACATACTTTATTGCGAATGACTCGTGCGTTTGCGAGTACAATTAAATTTTTACTTCATTATGCTTATCCATTGATTGTGTGTAACTGATTAAGCGATTCGATAGTCCATACCTAGGGAAGACGGACCATTCTGCATCTAGAGGTTAGGTAGACGGTCCGTGCCAACCGAAGATGGATTATACTTATTTCTTAATTATGATATTTTCTTGACTACTCGAGTGAGACGAGCCCTATATTATGCATAGTATGAATTTCGCTTGTTAATTTATGATTGACCATTGTTATGTAGTTAGCAGTGAAATAAACCCCATATTCTTTCTCTCATTATTACTATCTATCTTTACTTTTATGTATTTATTTTTATAAAACAAAAACAAATCAATCTTCTTTCAATTGAGTTATATTTGATCTTGACAAACTTAATAACAACGCCTATGCAGTCCTTGAGGTTCGACACCCTCAATATAGCACTATCCTACAAGGATTCGTTCTATTTCGAGTGATATTTTTATTATTGATATTTTTGCACACAAAAAGACCACATCAGGAGGAATGGGTGTGACATTTTATTTGATTAATAAAGGGGTTTAACTTTTGTGAAACCAGATTTTGTTTGAGATATGCCTTGTCCCGAGTTTTTTTTATTTTTATTTTTATTTTATTTTTTATTTTTTATTTTTATTTTTTTATCATACCCTTGTCTCTAAGATCCTTGTTCTTTGTTTCCTTAGATATGTATTAGCTTGATCTAGTGTCTTGGTTTGTCTCATTATCATAATATTGGTGAGTGTTGTTTTCAAGTCAAAATCACTCAAGTGTTGATTCTTTTAAAAGGTGGTGGTGTCTTCTCTTGCTTCATATATACGTTTCTGGCTTGTGACTGTTTTGTGAGAAAATGTTGGTTCTTTATAATCCGTTTTACTATCCCTTTGTCCCTTATGACAAAAGGGAGAGAGTTGTTTCCTGGAAAAACTAACAATGTTTATGATTGGATTAATGGTTTTGTTACTTGGTTCCGTTTATCAATCGTTATTGAATATGATGCAGTTAATGCTTCTTGTATGATTGCTGTTGGAATTTTGTTTTTGGATTAGTGCAACTATGGTCGTTGGTGAAGTGTTCTACGACCTAGCACTTGGTATTGATGGGTTGTTTAAAGTCTTTGTGGGAAAGTTGTATTGTTAGTTTTAAATATTGTTGGTTTTAGGTTTTGTCATTGAATGACTAAAGGGGGAGATTGTTAGGTTTAGGTTTGACCTAATTCAACGAAAAATCTTGTAATTAGTTTGGTGTTTAAAACCATGGAAAAATGAGTTAGTTTTTTGGTGTTTGTAAGGCTTCTCTGTTTTCCCATCACAAACCATGTCATGATGGGATTGTAATGAGACTGGAGATGAACCTAGAAGAACCTTACTGTTTTACCGTCAGTTGCTTCGTCAAGACGGGCTTGTAACCAGACTGGAGATGGATGATAAGTACCAAATATAGCATATTTGGACCCCTTTATTTACATTAGTTAATCCTTTAGCTGTGTCGTTATTTAAAATTTTATGTTAGTCTTGTGTTTTTAGTGTTTTGTAGGTCATTAAAGAAAAACTACAGCTTTAAAGGGAAAAATGCAAAGTTTGGAAGAAAGCATATTTTGAGAAGGCCTAGATGATGTGGTTAAGTCTAACCAAATCCAAGAAAATGTTAAATCGGATTAAATATCAGATTGGATTAAAGTTCAAATTGGATAAAATTTCGGATTGCATTCAAATTTAGATTTTGCACATGTCTTAGAATTTTGACTATAACATTCCGATCAAATATTGGATTGAAGTGATTCAAGCGGCATTGGAAAGATAACTCAAAATACTACAATTCGTTATGAAATAAGATTTTTCTAACTCGGACGGTTACTATGCCAAAATCTCCCTGGAATAAAAGGACACAAATCTAAACGAATCCTATTCCGATTTCAGACTTCTATTTTGACTGGGAGACAGACCTCTGAATTATCTAGGTTTACTTGGGCTTCTAGGACTTCCCTAAGCCTATAAATAAACTTCTTTGCATTCAAGAAAATATATAGCATTCCAGAGAGCAAAATTCTACAGTTTTTCTCTTTTTAATTTTGGTTTTCTTTAGATTTAGGTTTTATTTTTTTGTGGAGCTAAATTTCCAAGTAAGGTTGGGGATGAAGCCTCACTGATGAAAAACATCAATACTTTCATGTAAGTCTTTGTTTATCTAATTTTATTGGGTTTAATATTTCAATTGTTTTACTTCTTTCCAATGTGTGGAGTGATTCTTGGATATTTTTTTGTGATTCAATGATACACTTGATGATTTAAGATAATTTTCCATAATTTATTGCTTGATTTTATTTGCCTAAATAATTGGATATCCCTTATTTGTTCTACGGATACATTTGGTCTTTCAATTAAGATTGGATATCTTTTGCGATTTACAGATATATCTGATGATTTAATTAATATTGGATTCCTTTTGTGATTTGTGCAATGAATGGATACATGAGATGGTTTTGATTAACTGTTGAAGTATAGTACAACATATCTAAGATTCTAATTGTGAGACCTTCAGATTAATATTGATAAACAAGGAAGTATGTTGTTATGATTTGATGAGTGTGAATTCCCAAACCTTTGTCTTTTATCTATTAGTTTATTTTAATAAGTTTATGTTTGTCTTTTAATTTCAAAAATCAAAATTCAAAACCATTTTGGAACTAGGTTAGGATTTAATTAGTTTAAATTTAAATTGTTCTTTCGAAAATACAATTATCTGTGGGTTCGACCTCGTACTTGCAATCCATTAAACTACAAACGATTCGTGCACTTGCGAGTACATTAAAATTTGCACAACAAGTTTTTGGCGCCGTTGCCAGGGAATTGTTTAATTTTTGAAACCAATTTATTTCAAGATTAGTTTTATTCTTCTACTAGTTATAATTAGAATTTTATATTTCTGCAATTCGTTTTGTTTTATTCATGTTACTAATAAAATAAAATAAAAAGATTTTTCTTGTTGTTTTTTGTTTTGTTTTGGCTTCTTTTACAGTTCTACTGCAACACCTTCCGCACACCCCTGCTAGTGCGATCGATTGCAGCCCTGCTACGATCGAGAGCACTCGGGGCCAAGACAGCAAGCTCAAGCGCACCTGTGCTCGTTAACTGCCGCATCTTCACTCAAGTGCAATCGAGCGCACTCACAGCAAAGGCAGCAATTGCAGCAGTTCCGTAGATCTTTGCCAAAAATTTATTTTTGGTCATTTTTGTGAGTTTTTAAATTTTAGTTTTATTTTTTATTTTTTTTCTTGTGTTAGTTGTTTTTTTTAGTTTATTTTCTATTAAAAAAAATGGTTAATGTTTTATATGAGATATTTGCATGCTAATGGAGTGAGGGTGAAGCATGGATTTTCATTTTAATAATTTTAATGCCTCTCCTAGCTATAGGACACTAGCTCCTACTAACTATCATCAAGATTTTTACCTACATAAACAATGTTCATATTGTTTCAATCCTTATCATGAGGAAAACAATTGTCCAAATTTGCGAGTTGAGCTCAACGACTTATAGGAAAAATTAGACCAAATCAGAGCAGCTAGATCTAATTTTTCATATGAACAAATGAACAGAAATTTCTTGAGTTCAGGGTTTGATTCAAATTTCAATTATTACAACCCGAACTGGAGCAACTAATCTGATTTCTCAGGGTCAGCTCAGGCTACAGGAAATTATGCTCACAAATTTGATGAGTTGCACCATTCAGAATATCCGCAGTTCGATCATCAAGCTCAACCTCCTGTTTATCAATCTACCACTCAAGTGCCACAGCCTGCACCACAGTCATCACTGGAAGACATGATGAAAGCATTCATGCAATCAATGGGTAAGAACATACAAGATATGAAGAATGCTATCAGGAGCAATTCCCAAGATATACAAGAGCTAAAATGTTTCACCAATCAAGCCATACGGGAGATGAGGAATTCCACCATGGCTAACAACAGAGAAATACAAGAACTTAAGCAGGCCATGACCAAGATAGAAGGACAAATCGGTCATCTAGATGCTGACTTCAACATCATAGAGGAAGAAGAGCATCAAAGTCAGCTGATGGCTGAAAGGCACTACATGATTGATGAGGATGATTCCGAAAATTCTTATCATGAGCATGCCCAAGTCACCATCACACTTGAGAGTGAGGAAATTATAGGTAACAAAGAGGAGGAAGAGAAAGAAGAGCAAGTTGAGCACCCTGAGCAAGTTGAGCGCGATGAGAATAGTGAGCCCCAAACGGATCCTAATCTGCCTAGTGACATAGAAGTGAGTACTGAAGCTCCAGCCTGCAGCACTGTCCCTCTTAAGACACATCAAGAGCCCAAAGCTTCACCCCCTGAATGTCTCAAAGAGCCATCTTATGTCAAGATATGTTAAGTGCCAAAATATTCATATTTTCAGCCCTTAACTTGCATGTTTTAATCCTTTGGTTTTGGTTAATTAGGTCATTTTAATTCCTTTTTTGTGTTTTTCATACTTTTGTAGGCTTTTGGAAGAAAATGAAGTAAATCTAGATGATTTGGGCTCAAAAGAGAGAAGATGGAAAAATTAGGAGCTCTCTGACACTGCGATCAAGCGCAATACCCGAGAAGACAAAGCACAATTCAGGCCAGGAGCGATCGAGCGCATGATAGAAGAAGGATCGATCGCAGACCTGTGATCGATCACACCTGTGCGCATGAGACACATCAAGTGGTGGCCAGAATGTCTCTCTTTCCGTATTAGGGTTTTCCAACTCCCAATTGTAATAGGTTTTGAAACCTTACGAAATCCCTAGGTTTAATACTTTGTCAAGGACTTCTAAAGCCTATAAATAGACCCATAAGCCTCTAGAATAGATATGCTTTGTAAGGAGAAGAATAGGAGCTCTTCAAGTTCAAGTATCGGGTTTATTATTTTCCTTTCTTTTCTTTTCTTTATGAAGATGTTTAACATCAATTTTATGTGTAGCTAATTTAATTAGTAGGGCTTGATTGAAGTTCTAGTTATGTTTTGTTACTATTTCAATATTGGCGCCTTTGTGATGATCTTGTTGTGCTATTTAACTTGATTAATACCTGCTTGCATGAATTCCTCATATGTGTGTGCCTGATCAATATATGCATATGGTATGGACTAGTTAGTTAAATCAATTTGGATGACTGAGTCCTGGGTTTAACATAAGTAACAAAAGATATCCACACCGGATTCTTGGGTTAATCAACATGGGGAACCGGGAGTATACACCCATGCCCTAGGCCTCATGTGTTTGTCGATTTCCATAGAACATATGCTTTTCTAAAGAACAACTTAGTATATACCATGCTAAATCCTTTAGGAAAGAAAATAGTTAGAGTACACACCCATGCCTAACTCGTTGCTTAGGGAAATCTATAGCTTAAGGAGTACACACCCATGCCCTTAGGTTGACAAACATTAGATAGACATAACTTGATCAAAACAATGGCATATTGATATATTAGCTTAATATGATTAGTGGTGGATATCAAAGCCCTACCTTTTTATCATTATCAACTCAACCCAATCTTTGTTTTAGTTTACTTTTGGAATTGATTTTAAGCAAGATTCAGTAATCCTCATGGGAATGATTTCGTATTTGCACACTATACTACTATGTTGACCTCGTGCACTTGCGGGTAAAACACACAATTATTTGCCTATTAATTTAGGTAGGTAATTGTGAACAACAAGATACTCAAGGACTTGTGCACACAAGCACACAAATCTAGGAACCACTTTCCTAAGAAGATCCTTCGTAGCAAGCAATTCTACATAAGATGGCGAAATATCCTTCCAGAGGGGTATGAAGTTTTGAAGAAGAAGGGTTGGAAGGGATTGGTTGGACATCCACATGATAGGAGGAAGCGCTATAAAGTTTTCTGCTCTAGTTTATTTTCTGCACTTCACTCCACAAATTCTTTCTTTCCTTTTTCATTATATTGCATTTCCTTTTATTTGTTTTTGTTTCTAACAACAATTAATCTTTTAATGTTTGTTTCAAAAAGAAAAAACAAAAAAAAACAAAAAACAAAAAACAAAAAACAAAAACAAAATATTGATGTTAGTTTTTTTTGACAGGTGTTTTGGTGTTTAAGTTTGGGGGACGCCCTGGCCTTGTTCACACTCAAATTTCTTTACTTCCGGTAATATATTTCTATACTACACATTGAGGGCAATGTGTAATTCAAGTTTGGGGGTATGAAAAAATACTTTGTCTGTTTATTTTTGTTCTTATTTGTGTATTTTTATTTGTCTTTTTGTGTTAAAAAATTTGAAAAAAATAAAATAAAAATTATGCTATGTTTTTTTCAAGTTTGAGTTAAACTATAACTATTGTTTGCATTTCATTAGCTTGCTTAAAGGGTTGAACACATCATTATGTCATTAGGAGTCTGAGTTCTTTGACTTATTTTTGGGTAAAAGATATTTCACTTGTTTTGAGATAAATTTTTATGAGCACATTAACATGTTTTCTATGAGGTATGATGTTTGAGCTTAAGCTTGTTCTCTTTGAGATTTGTTGGATGACCTATTGATGAATAACCATTGGTGTGCAAGATATAAAAAAAAAAAAAGGGCAGAAGAAGAAATAAATAAATAAATAAATAAGAGAAGGAAAAAGAAAAGAAAGATCATGTTGAGTTTCCCGCTGAGTAACCGGACCTCTTGCCTCATTAAGAATTGAGTGTTCGCATCAAAAGGTGTGAAGATCAGTGTTGATTTATGATATGGCTAATCTGACTTCGTAGCCTTTTTGACTTAAGTTAATAAGCCCTTAGGGATGTTTTACATCTAGTGCCCTAAAGCCACCTGGCTTGGGAGTCATTAGCCTAACACTTGTATGGAACTTGCATATTTTGCTTTGGTTGTTTTATTTGATAGAGATTTTTACAAATTTTATGGAACTTGTCTTGAGTTTAGGCTAAAAGCTTCATGATTGTATGCTAATTACATTTTACACTTTCAGAACATATGAGGTCTAAATTGTCCATTTATGAGTGATTTGATTTTGGCTTTCCTATTGACTGTGATAAAGGTGTTTGTCTTTTTAAGTTTGCTCATGAATAAGAACTATGGTTTATGTGAAACTTCTTTCTTGTTAACAACATAGTGCAAAATGTTTGTGGGTATCATTCCTGTTAAGCCCTCACGAGACTTCACTCGTCCACTAGGGATGCCTAAGGGTTTAAAAGTCTTGTTGCATATGCTACATGCAATCATCTCTCCCACGGAAGAGGATTTGTGTTTCTTGCTTTCATTGTATTTTTCGATTTGTTTTGCTAAGGGACTAGCAAAATGTAAGTTTGGGGGTGTTTGATAAGTGCCAAATATTGTATATTTGGACCCCTTTATTTACATTAGTTAATCCTTTAGCTGTGTCGTTATTTAATATTTGTTGTTAGTTTTGTATTTTTAGTGTTTTGTAGGTCATTAAAGAAAAACTACAGCTTTAAAGGGAAAAATGCAAAGTTTGGAAGAAAGCAAACTTTGAGAAGATCAAAATGATGTGGTTAAGTCTATCCAAATCCAAGAAAAGGATAAATCGGATTAAAGATCAGATTGGATAAAATTTTGGATTGGATTTAAATTTAGATTCTGCACACATCTCAGTTTTTTGACCATAAATTTTTGATCAAATATCGGATTAAAGTGATTCAAGCAGCATTGAAAAGCTAACTCAAAATAATACAATTTGTTGTGAAATAAGATTTTCCTAATTCAGACGGTTACTATGCCAAAATCGCCCCTCAATAAAGGGACACAAATCTGGATGAATCTTATTCTGATTTCAGACTTCTATTTTGACTAGGAGACAAACCTCCGAATTATCTAGGTTTATGATACGAGCATAGTATTGTAGTCCTATTCCACTAAGGAGGTGTACTCCACTATAGGTTAATAGTAGTATTTTAGTCCTATTCTAATAAGGAGACTTTCTCCAATGCCATGTAGGTCAAGGATATTCTCTCTTATTTTCCTAGTCTAGGTAGTATTACTTTTACAAATCCTAGAAGGATTTGACCTAAATTGTAGTTCTATTTAAACCCATGTTTGGGGTACAATGAAGCATGCAAAATTTAATTCTCAAACCTAGTGTTTGGAGGCCTAGGAACCTCAGATTTCCTACCATGAATTATTTAGTGAAAATAGGTCGGAATAAGAAGCAAGATCCTGCTTTTTTTCCGGTTGACAGGCAAATTACATGTTCAGTTACGAATTCTCGTAACAATTTGGTATCAAAGCCAAGTTCCTTTCCAATGGCAGACCAAAGAATGAAACGTATGGAGCAGCAAATCTCCAACTTGCAGAAGATGCTGGAAGGCTTCATGAAATCTTCGACAAAGCAGACAAAGAAGTTGGTGGAAAAAAAATAGACAATGGGTGAAGCAAAGGGAAGAGCGAGTCAGGAGAAAATTCCACAACCAAAAGCAGTGGGAAAAATTTATCTTCCAATTCAATTGTGTTGAAAATAGCTAAACTAGATTTTCCTAAATATAATGGGGAGATTGACCCTACAAGCTGGATCTGTAGGGCTGAGCAATTCTTCAAATTTAAACAAATAGAGGATGAGGAGAAATTACCTCTGGCAACGTATCATCTAGAATCAGAAGTGCAGATGTGGTATCAACTCTTCAAAGAAAGCTAGGAGTTTTTGACTTGGGAATCCCTAAAGGCGGCTCTCCATATCCGCTACGGACCAACGGCGCTTGACGACCACTTCGGGGACCTCACCAAATTACAGCAAACTGGGTCGGTGAAGGAATACCAACTCCAATTCGAACATCTACTTAGTCGAGTGGGTAAGTTATCAACTCAACACCAACTAGGCTGCTTTGTAAGTGGATTAAAAGGAAACTTAAGAACTGAGGTGCAAGCAGCCCGACCCACCACGGTGACGAAGGCCATTGGGTTGGCGCGATTGTATGAAGCAAAATATGAAGCAAAAAATTGGAGTCTAAAAAAAGCCCAAAATTTAGAGAACAAACGCACCTTCCACTTTTCAGTCTCTCATGAACAATATTTTTCGGGACTTTCTACGAAGGTATGTCTTGGTTTTCTTTGATGACATTTTAATATATAGTAAAACGTGGGAGGAGCATCTGGTGCTCTTACGACAAGTTTTGAGTATTCTGAAGGCTCAATAGTTGTTTGTTCGGAGTGATAAATGTCAATTTGGACAAGACACTATAAGTTATTTGGGCCATATAATTTCGCAACAAGGGGTAGCCATGGATCTTGATAAAATTCAAGTCATGATACAATGGCCCAAACCGTCATCTGTTAAAGCCCTTAGGGGTTTCTTGGGACTAACCGGATATTACAGGAAATTCATCAAGGGTTATGGCTCCATCACTGCCCTATTAACTCAGCTACTCAAGAAAGATGCATTTGTTTGGTCGGAAGCAGCAGATAAGGCTTTTTCTCTCTTAAAGCAAGCTATGACTACGGGGCCCGTATTAACTTTGCCAGATTTCAACAAACGCTTCATTGTGGAGTGTGATGCATCGGGGTTAGGAATCGGTGCAGTTCTTATGCAAGACTCAAGGCCCATTGCAATTTTTAGCCAAGCTTTAAAAGGAAGAAATCTATCTCATTCTACATATGAAAGGGAAACGTTAGCTCTAATCGCCGCCATCCAGAAATGGAGACCATATTTGCTTGGTAATAGATTTATTATCAGAACAGATCAAAAAAGCTTGAGATATTTGTTGGATCAAACAATAATCACAGAAGCTCAGCAAAAGTGGTTGGTCAAATTATTGGGCTATGACTTATCCATCGAATATAAGAATGGCCTTGAAAATTCTGTTGCCGATAGCTTATCAAGAAGAGAAGAGCCTAGCCATGTGCTGACCCTCTCAAGCCCCGTTCCTTATTGGCTAGTGCCCATTCAAGAAAAAATAGCAACCGAAAGGGAGCTGCAGGATTTGGTCCAAAGAATTCAACAAGGAGAATCCGTGGGTCCCTGGAGCTATAAATCTGTCCTAATATTCTACAAGAATCGTTTATATCTGAGGTCTAACTCTCCCCTCACAAAGGCTATAATCCATGAGTTCCATATTGGCTCACATGAAGGTTTCAGCAAGATGTGGCACTGACTCAAGGCAGTTTTTTATTGGCAAGGGGCGAGTTCTCAAATCAAATCATACTTGCGGGAATGTGGCGCTTACCAACGCAACAAGAGTGAGACCACCAAACCGGCAGGTTTACTACAACCTCTGCCTATTCCAACAAGCATATGGGCCGACATTTCTATCGATTTTGTGGATGGGTTACCGAACTCGCAAGGTAAGACAGTGATCTTTGTGGTGGTGGATCGTCTCTCTAAGTATGCCCATTTCATTCCATTGAAACATCCTATTCGGCGACTAGTGTGGCCCAAGTTTTTTTTTGATAACATATTCAGACTCCATGGACTGCCAACATCTATTGTGTCGGATCGGGATCCTGCTTTCACAATGTTAAGTGCTAAAATATTCATATTTTCAGTTCTTAACTTACATGTTTTAATCCTTTGGTTTTAGTTAATTAGGCCATTTTAATTCCTTTTTGTGTTTTCATACTTTTGCAGGCTTTTGAAAGAAAATGAAGTAAATCTGGAAGATTTTGGCTCAAAGAGAGAAGATGGGAAAAATGGGAGCCCCTGACACTGCGATCGAGCGCAGTACCAAAAGACAAAGCATGAAGCAGGCCACAAGCGCTTGAGCGCACAATAGTAGAGGCTCGATCGCAGACCTGCGATCGAGCACACATGGGTTGCGATCGATCGCACCTGTGCATAGGAGACACATCAAAGCTGCGGCCAGATTGTCATTCTTTCCATACTAGGGTTTTCCAACTCCCAATTGTAATAGGTTCTGAAACCCTACGAAATTCCTAGGTTTACAAGTTTGTCAAGGACTTCTAAAGCCTATAAATAGACCTTCAAGTCTCTAGAGTAGGAGACTTTTAGAAGGAGAAGAATTGGAGCTCTTCTAGTTCAAGTTTCGGGTTTATTCGTTTCATTTCTTTCTTTTCTTTCTTTTCTTTTATTTGATGAAGCTGTTTAACATCAACTTTATGTGTAGCTAATTTATTTAGTAGGGCTAGATTGAAGCCATAGTTATGTTTAGTTAATATTTCAATATTGGCATCTTTGTAATGATCTTGTTGTGCTATTTAACTTGATTAATACCTGCTTGCATGAATTCCTCATATGTGTGTGCCTGATCAACATATGCATGTGGTATGGACTAGTTAGTTAAATCAATTTGGATGGCCAAGTCCTGGGTTTAGTAAAAGTAACAAAAAAATCCACACTGCGGTTCTTAGGTTAATCAACATGGGGAACCGGGAGTATACGCCCATGCCCTAGGCCTCATGTGTTTGTCGATTTCCACAGAGTATATGCTTTCCTAAGGAACAACTTAGTATACACCATGCTAAATCCCTTAGAAAATAAAATAGTTAGAGTATACGCCATGCCTAACTCGTTGCTTAGGAAAATCTATTGCTTAAGAAGTATATGCCACGCTCTTAGGTTAACAAATATTAGGTAGATATAACATGATCAAAGCATTGGCATATTGTTATATTAGCTAAATATAATTAGTGGTGGATATCAAAGCCCTACCTTTAGCTTTTCATTTATCTTTATATCTTTTTATTTATTTTTCACAATATTAATTTAGTGACAAATTAATATTTTTCCCAATTCTCAATAAAATCAAAATCCTCGTAGGATCGACCTCGTACTTGCTGCACGATACAATTGTTTTGATCTTGTGCACTTGCGAGTTAAAATGTACTAAATATTATCTATTAATTTATGTAGTATTTGGCACAACAAGTTTTTGACGCCGTTGCCGGGGATTGTTTGATTTTGTTTGAAAATTTTTTTCTTTTAATTTATTTTTGCTTTAAATTTTTCTGTTTTTATAGTCTTTTCCGCGGTTTCTGTACCTCTGGAGGTGTGCTCGAGCACCCAACCAGGGCGATCGAGCGCACCAGTGTGATCGATGGCACATCCAGAAAGCAGCACAGTACTGCGATAATTATAGATTTGATTTTTTTCTTTTGTTTTATGCAAGGTCAGTTGAGTCTACATCTTCATAAGTTTTATTTTTATTTTTTATTTTTTCCCATTTTACTTTGATCTTTTGTTATTTTTACCTTCACACATGTAGGGCGGCACTCCGACACCCCGTAAACCATGTTCATGTTGCCACGACCCTTACCACAGTGTTAGAGAATGTCCTACATTGAGGCAAATTTCTAACCAATACATGAACGCAGCATTCTCTAGAACAGGGAACTGTCGCTATCTTGATTCCTATAACCCAACATGGAGCCAACAGTCCAATCTTTCATGGCAAGCTCAAGCTCCTAGAAATCATTCATATTCCTCTCAATCAGATCCACCACTACAAAATCAGCTGGCTGCCATGCAAAAGACATTAAATATACTTGTAAAATCCATGGCTAGTAGAAACATCTCTCCTATTCAGCCAGGCACCCAACTCTAGGTATGTGCCACATGTTCTCGTTTTGATCATTCTACTAAAACGTGTCCTGTGTATTTATCTGCAAATCAGGAGCAAGAGTCAAGGCTGAATAGACTGAAAGGTATGATACCCACCTTGGTGACTTCACAACAACAATTGATGACTGATCAAGAACAAATCAATACAATGATCGATCAAGTGTTTCAAAGAAATGATCAAGCCATTCGGAGACTGGAAATATGAATGGGACAATTTGACAAGGAGCGGAGTGCATTCTCCATCGATTGGCCTAAACAGTACCAAGAAGAAACACCTCCTCCAAAAAGGTTTCCATTAGAAGAAGCAATTGCTGCCTTCGAAAAACAGTGTGCTGACTTTGCAAAACATACAGCAGCTCATCTTAGCCGTATGGAGGAAAGAGAGCAATCATTTGAATGGATGGAGGCCCACCTCAAACAAAAATCAGATACACTTAAAGAAGACAAAGAGTGTCAAAAAATCCCGGATGATTATTGAATCCCAGTAGGCAGTGACTACATGAGAGGAAGGTGGGTTGGGGTTGAGATCATTTAACTAAAGATTCTAGAAAACTTCCAGAGAAAAAAGAAACACTAAAATTTTTTCACCATTAACTCTCTATTCCTAGCTTCCTAAAAACTAGAAATACATTGGCTTCCGCAAGCAATTTGAGGACATCAAGATAGAAAAGCTCACGAGTTTTCTTCTTACTTTATTCAGTTCATGATTTCCCACGGATGAGCAAGCGTTTTGAAGAAACTTCGAGTGGTTTCTCCACGATCTAGAAACACTTTCCGGAATCACCTTCATTAGAAAGATTCAATCCACTTTGGTGCAAGAGGAAGGAAAGATTATTGTGCTTCAGTTTAAAATTGCCACCGTCCGGTGAAGGCGTTAAACTTAGCAGCGGCTCATGGAGCACCGTAGCATATCCTTTTATTTGTTTTGTTTTTTATTTATATTTTGTTTTTGTTTTCCTTTGTGTTTTATTTTACTTAGTGTTTTAATGTTTAGCGTCCGGTTGATTTTGTTACATTCGTTACCTGATTGGCTTTTGTGAGTCTTGTCCGGTGTAATAACTCAACTTTAATGCATTGCATTACGTCGGTGTGATTGTACATCGCCAAAACACACACTCTGCGAGTGCAATCGGCACTCAGTGACGGGCCACAGCGACCTATTACGGGTCACTTTCCCCATTCCCCACATCCTTTTCTTCCCTAAACCATACACACTCCATCAGCGCACATCACCTCACATAACCACCCACCCTTATCCACTCACTTTCCACCCGGTCTTCAACCATCACCTCACCGCACCTCCACGACACCACAACACAATAACCACAACCAGTTTTAGTGTGTTTAACTTTTTGAACACTACATGTCATTAGAAATCCGAGTCCTTTGACTCATTCGGTGGATTAGAGAGACTTCACATGTCTGAGTTGATTATCACAAGCACACTAGCATAAAGTTTGTGAGGTATGAGATTTGGATTGATTAGGGTGTGCCTTGTGATTTGTAGGATGAAGTGTTGATGAAACCTTGGCTTGAAGATAAAAAATTAAAAAAAAAAAAAAATTGTCATCATCAGTTTGAGATTTTCATTGAGTAACCGGATCTCATGCCTCACTAAGCATTGAGTGTTCGCGTAAAAAGATGAGAAATTCAACTTGGTTGACTGTATGGCTAGTTTGGCTTCGTAGCCTTTTGACTTGAGTAATTAAGCCTTAGGGATGTTTTACATCTAGTGCCCTAAAACCATCTGGTTTGGGAGTCACTGGCCCAATACTCGTTACATAGGTCAATTAGAAAGCTTAAGGGAGCCGAACATTGCACAGCCTACACAAAAAAAAAATAAAAAAAATAAAAAATAAAAAAAATGCATGTCTTGATCTAAGCCTTTGGTGTTTTCATTTGTGTAAATTCCTATGAATTTTGAGGTACACCAAACTTTGAGAAAAATTGAAGCCTCTTAACTTTGTGTTAGTCTCACTTTGCACATTTGGCGCTTGTGTTGTCTCAAATTTCCACCTTTGAGTTGAATGATTTGTGGTTGGCTTGATGATTTGATTGTGGTGCTTACTTTGTTAAACTTGCTCATGATATGAGAACCATATGTTTGTATGAAAATTGTGTTTGTCAATGACGTAGTACTAAAAATGTTTGTGGGTATCATTTCTATTAAACCCTCACGAGACTTCACTCGTCCTCTAGGGATGCCTAGGGGTTTAAAAGGCTTGTTGCATAGGCTAAATGCAATCGTACATCCCACGAAAAATGGATTTATCTTTTGTTTTCTGTTTTTCCATTCTTGTTTTTAGTTTTGTATTGCTAAGGGACTAGCAATATGTAAGTTTGGGGGTGTGATAAGTGTTAGAATATTCATATTTTCAGCCCTTAACTTGCATGTTTTAATCCTTTAGTTTTGGTTAATTAGGCCATTTTACTTCCTTTTTGTATTTTCTTTGTTTTATAGGCTTTTGGAAGAAAATAAAGCGTTTCTGAAAAAATTCCAAGCTTAAAGGGCAAATTGGGAAGATCTAGAAGATATGGTTAAGCTTAACCAATCATGGTTAAAGTTTAATCAAATAAAGGAAATGATTAATTCGGAATTTCTCAATTTGAAGTCAAATCGGATTGGATGCAAAATTGGATTCTGAATATGTCTCGGTATTTTAGCCATAACCTTCATCTCAGATATCCGATTGAGGTGATTCAAGCGGCATTGGAAAGATAACTTAAACTTATACAATTTATTGTGAAATAGCATTTTCCCAATTCGGAGCGCCGCAAGGCCAAAATCACGCCGTAAGATAGGACCACAATTCTGGGCGAATCCTATTCCGATTTGGGCTTAGGTTTTCTTTAACCTAATTGGGCTTGGACTTAAATCTCCAAAATTCCTAGGATTACTAGGGCTTCTAGGACTCTCCTAAGCCCTATAAATAGACCTCTAAGCCTCACAATTGAGGGGATCAGACGAAGACGCGCCGGGGGCGCCGTTCTTGGTCGTTTTCCGTGTTTTATGGGTTTTTGTAGCTTGGAACTCGAATTCTTTTGTAAGTTTTTAATTTTAATGAAGTAATTTAGTTTCTTTATGATTTCTTTTGTCATGAGAGGCTAATTCTTCAACTAAGGTTGAAGATGAAGCCTCACCATTGATTAGTTTTATATTTTTATGTTTCGTTCGTACAAATCCGTCGTTTAATGTAATGTATGTTCGTTTCAGTTCAATTGTGTGACAAAAATGTGATTGATTGTTGTTTATAAATCGTGAAAATGTTGGATATTCGTTGTGTTTCATCCAACGGATACATCGAATGATTTGATTGAGACTTATATCCATTGTGATTTACGGATACAATGGATGATTTGATCTCAATTGGATATTCGTTGTGATTTGTAATAGAGATGAATTCATCGAATGATTCAATTGGTTTATAAAAAAACAATAGAACATATATAGGGTTTAATTGTTTGTCGGATGCATGAATGAAAACATAAGAATGTATGCTTTGATTTGGTGAGGTGAATTCTAAAACCTTAGTCGTTTATCTTTTGATTATTTTTATTTTATTTAGTTTATGTTAGTTTATTTTCAAAATCAAAATCATTCGGAATTAGGTTAAGATATAGTTGATTTAGATAGAAATTAAATTTCACAAACACAATTCTCTGTGGATCGACCTCGCACTTGCACACACACTATATTGCACACGACTCGTGCGCTTGCGAGTACAATTAAATTTGTACATCAGGCACCCCATAGCATATCCTTTTTATTTTGTTTTATTTATATTTTGTTTTTTTTTTCCTTTGTGTTTTATTTTACTTTAGTGTTTTAATGTTTCGCGTCCCTGGTTAATTTTGTTACATTCTGTTACTACGATTGAGCGCACCCTGAGTGCGATCGAGTGTAGT
>NC_081545.1:21600771-21620711 GCF_901000735.1 Corylus avellana | reverse complement strand
CCTTTTCTTCCCTACGCCATACACACTCCATCACTGCACATCACCTCTACCAGCACACCACCCCTTATCCCTCACTTCCACCGGTCTTCAACCATCACCTCACCACACCTCCATAACACCACAACACAACCACACAACCCGTTTTCCCTTCACACAACACATCACACACCCAACTCCTACTCCCCCAACTTCCATTTTTACATAATTTTTGCAAATTATAGGTGTTTCACCACCCACATTTGCATCTCTGTGGTTGGGTTTTCATCTTTTGCAAGGAGTTTTGGGCAGTCGTTGCCATGCCATAGCAACCTTGGTCATCACAGTGCACACCAAGTGTTCGACAGAATTTCCGAATCAAGCATCTTCTTCGGGACAGCTTTGAGCAGAGACTACAATCTGGCTGAAGACGTTAAACTTAGCGCTTATGGGAGGCACCCCATAATTATCTTGTTATTTTTGTCTTTGTGTATTTTCATTTCATCTTTTTATCTTTAGTTTTGTTTCCTTTTACTTGTTTTTGTGTTTTCTTGTTTTGCAGGGACAAGTGTGCTTCGATTCAAGTTTGTGGGTGTGCTATGAGCCATGCTTTCCAAAACGTTGTCGTCCATCTCCCGGGTACATTCTTTCCTTGTTTTAGACACATTGAGGACAATGTGTCATTTAAGTTTGGGGGTATGGGCACACATGATTGTTCACACACTTTGTCCCAATTTCTTATTATTTGTTTTGTGTGTTTGTTTGTTAAAATATATATATATATATATATATATATATATATATATATATATAATAAAACATAAAAAATAAAAATTATGCATGTTCATGTTTGCCCTAAAATTTTAAGTAAATCTAAAAGAATTGTGACTTGAATTCATCAGTGAGCTTAAAATTTTGAACACATGATCTGATGAGAGAATTTGTTAGTTTGATTACTTGCTTAAGTGTTAAGTGCTAAAATATTCACATTTTCAACCCTTAACTTGCATGTTTTAATCCTTTGGTTTTAGTTAATTAGGTCATTTTAATTCCTTTTTGTGTTTTCCATACTTTTGTAGGCTTTTGGAAAAAAAAGAAGTAAATCTAGAAGATTTGGGGCTCAAAGAGAGATGATGGCAAAAATGGGAGCCCCTGACACTGCAATCGATCACAGGTTCCCTGCGATCGAGCGCAATACTAGAGAAGACACAACGCGAAGCAGGCCATGAGCGATCGAGCGCATAACAAAAGAGGATCGATCGCAGACCTGCGATCGAGCGCACACGGGCTGCGATCGATTGCACCTATGCGCATGAGACATATCAAGTGGCGGCCAAAGTGTCTTTCTTTCCATATCAGGGTTTTTCAACTCCCAATTATAAAAGGTTTTGAAACCCTACGAAATCCCTAGGTTTACTAGTTTGTCAAGGACTTTTAAAGCCTATAAATAGACCCTTAAGTCTCTAGAATAAGGAGGTTTTTGAAAGGAGAAGAATAGGAGCTCTTCAAGTTTAAGTCTCGGGTTTATTCTTTTCTTTTCTTTTCTTTTCTTTTATGAAGATGTTTAACATCAATTTTATGTGTAGCTAAATTAATTAGTAGAGCTAGATTGAAGCCCTAGTTATGTTTTGTTAATATTCAATGTTGGCGCCCCTGTGATGATCATGTTATGATATCTAACTTGGTTAATACCTAGTTTCATGAACTCTTCATATGTGTGTGCCTGATCAACATGTGCATGTGGTATGGACTAGTTAGTTAAATCAATTTGGATGACCGAGTCTTGGGTTTAACATAAGTGACAAAAGAATCCACACCGCAATTCTTGGGTTAATCAACATGGGGAACCGAAAGTATACACCCATGCCCTAGGCCTCAGGTGTCTGTCGATTTCCATAGAACATATGCTTTTCTAAAGAACAACTTAGTATATACCATGCTAAATCCTTTAGGAAAGAAAAGAGTTGAGTATACACCCATGCCTAACTCGTTGCTTAGGAAAATCTATAGCTTAAGGAGTATACACCCATGCCCTTAGGTTGACAAACATTAGATAGACATAACTTGATCAAAACATTGGCATATTGATATATTAACTTAATATAATTAGTGGTGGATATCAAAGCCCTACCTTGTTATCATTATCAATTCAAATCTAATCTTTGTTTTATTTTACTTTGGGAATTTAATTTAGACAAGATTCAGCAGTCCTTGTGGCAATGACCCCGTATTTGCACACTATACTACAATGTTGATCTCGTGCACTTGCGGGTAAAACATCCAGTTATTTGCCTATTAATTTATGTGGGTAATTGTAGAACAACATTAGGACAGTTAAAAAATCACATGTTTGATCTGATCACACAAGAACATTAGCACATAATCTGTGAGGTATGACATGAGGTCTGATATGCGTGTTTCTGCATCTTGGATGAAATTGGATGACTTATTAGATGACACTATGGCATATATAGTGATGAAAAGAAAAAAGAGATATAAATAAAAGATCATTGATAAGCTTTTCACTGAGTAACTGGACTTCTTGCCTCAAAGCATTGAGTGTTCACGTCAAAAGGTGAAAAATTTGGATTTGATCAATGTCATGGTTAGTTTGGTTTGGTAGCCTCTTTGACTCGAGTTAGTAGATCCTTATGGGTGTCTCTACACCTAATGCCCTAAAACCATCTGATTGGGTATTCATTGACTTAACACTCACTACAAGAGTCAATTAGAAAGCTTAAGGGAACCGAACATTGCACAACCTAACCAAAAAAAAAGAGAGAAAGAAAAAAATATGCCATAGTTGTTCATTCTAATAGGGATTCTAGGGAATTTTGAGATATGGAGACATTACATATTGGAAAGATTTGGAAGCCTCATAATTTTGTACTAATTCACTGTACACAAATTTCAAACTTGTGATGATTTAGCATGTCCTTTGTAAGTAATTGCACTTTGAGATTTCAATTCATTGTGAAGATGGAGTTCATCTTTTTAAGCTTGCTAATGAATAAAAATCATGATCTTGAAGTGATGCTTTAATTTTGAGATAACATGAACTGTGCATGATGTTTGTGGGTAGCATTTCTGGAAAACCCTCACGAGACTTCACTCGTCCTCTAGGGAACTCCTAGAGGTTTAAAAGGCTTGTTGCATATGCTAAATGCAATCGTACATCCCACGAAAGATGGATTTATCTTTTTGTTTTTAGTTTTCCATTTAATTGTTAGCTTTGTATTGCTAAGGGACTAGCAATATGTAAGTTTGAGGGTGTATTAAGTGCTAAAATATTCATATTTTCAATCCTTAACTTACATGTTTTAATCCTTTGGATTTAGTTAATTAGGCCATTTTAATTCATTTTTGTGTTTTTCACACTTTTGCAGGCTTTTGGAAGAAAATGAAGTAAATCGGGAAGCTTTGGGCTCAAAGAGAGAAGATGGAAAAAATGGGAGCCCCTAACACTGCGATCGAGCACAGTACCAGAAGACAAAGCATGAAGCAGGCCACGAGCGCTTGAGCGCACAATAGAAGAGGCTCGATCGCAAACCTGCAATCGAGCGCACACGGGTTGCGATCAATCGCACCCATGCGCAGGAGACACATCAAAGCTGCGGCCAGATTGTCATTCTTTCCATATTAGGGTTTTCCAACTCCCAATTGTAATAGGTTTTGAAACCCTATGAAATTCCTAGGTTTACTAGTTTGTCAAGGACTTCTAAAGCCTATAAATAGACCCTTAAGTCTCTAGAGTAGGAGACTTTTAGAAGGAGAAGAATTGGAGCTCTTCTAGTTCAAGTTTCGAGTTTATTCTTTTGCTTTCTTTTCTTTTCTTTCTTTTCTTTTATTTGATGAAGATGTTTAACATCAACTTTATGTGTAGCTAATTTATTTAGTAGGGCTAGATTGAAGCCCTAGTTATGTTTAGTTAATATTTCAATATTGATGCCTTTGTAATGATCTTGTTGTGCTACTTAACTTGATTAATACTTGCTTGCATGAATTCCTCATATGTGTGTGCTTGATCAACATATGCATGTGGTATGGACTAGTTAGTTAAATCAATTTGGATGGTTTAGTCCTGGGTTTAATAAAAGTAACAAAAGAATCCACACCGCGGTTCTTGGTTTAATCAACATGGGGAACCGGGAGTATACGCCCATGCCCTAGTCTTGATGTGTTTGTCGATTTCCATAGAGTATATGCTTTCCTAAGGAACAACTTAGTATACACCATGCTAAATCCCTTAGAAAAGAAAAGAGTTAGAGTATACGCCATGCCTAACTCGTTGCTTAGGAAAATCTATAGCTTAAGGAGTATACGCCATGCCCTTAGGTTGACAAACATTAAGTAGATATAACATGATTAAAGCATTGGCATATTGTTATATTAGCTAAATATAATTAGTGGTGGATATCAAAACCCTACCTTTAGCTTTACATTTATCTTTATATCTTTTTATTTATTTTTCATAATATTAATTTAGTGACAAATTAATATTTTTCCCAATTCTTAATAAAATCACAATCCTCATGGGATCGACCTCGTACTTGCTACACTATACTATTGTTTTGATCTTGTGCACTTGCGAGTTAAAACGTACTAAATATTATCTATTGATTTAGTTAGTATTTGGCACAACACACCAGCAAGTTTAGCCAAGAGCTCTTTCAATTGCAAGGTACTCGGTTTAATTTTAGCTCAGCATATCATCCTCAAACGGATGGTCAGACAGAGGTAGTCAACCGTACCTTAGAAATGTACCTCCGTTGCTTCATAGGGGACAAACCCAAGGATTGGGTCAAGTGGTTATCTTGGGTTGAGTATACATACAATACTAGTTATCATGCTAGTACTAGCAAGACCCCTTTTGAGGTGGTATACAGCCGACGCCCTCCCACATTACTTTCTTATATCCCAGGGACTGGGAGAGTAGAAGCAGTGGAACATGATCTATTGGAAAGAGATCAGTTGCTCAAAGATGTGAGACTCAAGTTACAAGTGGCTCAGAATAGAATGAAACAGATCTATGATAGTAGGCACCTTGAGCGTGTCTTTCAGCCGGGTGATCTGGTGTATGTTCGCCTCCAACCCTATAGGAAACATTCGTTGGAGAAGCGGTCTAACATGAAGCTAGCGGCCAAGTTCTACGGACCATACCGCGTGTTGGAGCGTATTGGTGAAGTAGATTATCGGGTGGAATTACCAACTAAATCCAAGGTTCATCCAGTTTTCAATGTATTGTTACTTAAACTTAAGGTGGGCAACCAAGTGTCCACAAGTACCGTTATGCCGGAAGTTAACAGTGGCAAGTCTTAACAACTTCAGCCTCAAGCTGTCTTAAAGTACCGTGGTAACACCGACAACAGGGAAATCCTCATCCATTGGCAGGGATTCAGTCCAGCAGATGCTACTTGGGAAGAATTTTCCAACATGAAGGCTCGTTTTCCAAATTTTGTCCTTGAGGACAAGGACGCACTCAACGGGGGAGGAATGTTACGAGCATAGTATTGTAGTCCTATTCCAATAAGGAGGTTTACTCCACTATAGGTTAATAGTAGTATTTTAGTCCTATTCTAATAAGGAGACTTTTTCCAATGCCGTGTAGGTCAAGGATATTCTCTTTTATTTTCCTAGTCTAGGTAGTATTACTTTTACAAATCCTAAAAGGATTGACCTAAATTGTAGTTCTATTTAAACCCATGTTTGGGGTACAATGAAGCATGCAAAATTTAATTCTCAAACCTAGTGTTTGGAGGCCTAGGAACCTCAGATTTCCTACCGCTAATTATTTAGCGAAAATAGGTCGGAATAAGAAGCAAGATCCTGCTTTTTTTTCGGTTGACAGGCGAATTATATGTTCAGTTACGAATTCTCGTAACAGTTTACTTGGGATTCTAGGACTTCCCTAAGCCTATAAATAGTCTTTTTTGCGTTCAAGAAAATATATAGAATTCTAGAGAGCAAAATTCTACAGTTTTTCTCTTTTTAGTTCAGGTTTTCTTTAGATTTAGGTTTTATTTTTATGTGGAGCTAAATTCCCAACTAAAGTTGGGGATGAAACCTCACCGATGAAGAACATCAATACTTTCATGAAGTCTTTATTTATCTGATTTTATTAGGTTTAATATTTCAATTGTTTTACTTATTTTCAATGTGTGAAGTGATTCTTGGATATCTTTTGTGATTCAAGGATACACTTGATGATTTAAGATAATTTCACATAATTGATTGCTTGATTTTATTTGCCTAAATAATTGGATGATTTGTTCTACGGATACATTTGGTGTTTCAATTAAGATTAGATATCTTTTGTGATTTACGGATACATCTGATGATTTAATTGATATTGGATTCCTTTTGTGATTTGTGCAATGAATGGATACATGGGATGGTTTTGATTAACTGTTGAAGCATAGTAAAACATATCTAAGATTTAAATTGTTAGAACTTCAGATTAATATTGATAAACATGGAAGTATGTTGTTATGATTCGATGAGTGTGAATTCCCAAACCTTAGTCTTTTATCTCTTAGTTTATTTTAATTAGTTTATGTTTGTCTTTTAATTTCAAAAATCAAAATTCAAAACCTTTTTGTAACTAGGTTAGGAATTAATTAGTTTAATTTAAATTGCTATTTCAAAAATATAATTTTCTGTGGGTTCGACCTCGTACTTGCAATCCATTAAACTACAAACGATTCGTACACTTACGAGTATATTAAAATTTGCACAACAAGTTTTTGGCGCCGTTGCTAGGGAATTGTTTAATTTTTAAAACTAATTTATTTCTAGATTAGTTTTATTCTTCTACTAGTTATAATTAGGATTTTATTTTTCTGCAATTCGTTTTGTTTTATTCATGTTACTGATAAAAATAAAAAATTAAAAAAATTAAAAAAAAAAAAAAAAGATTTTTCTTGTTGTTTTGTTTTGGCTTGTTTTACAGTTCTACCACAGTACCTTCCGCACACCCCTGCTAGTGCGATCGATTGCAACCCTGCTATGATTGAACGCACTCGGGGCCAAGACAGCAAGCTCAAGCGCACCTGTGCTCGTTAACTGCCGCATCTTCACTCAAGTGCAATCGAGCGCACACACAGCAAAGGCAGCAATTGCAACAGTTCCGTAGATTAAAATTTTCACAACAATGGACCTTACTGTTTTGCCGTCTGCATCGTCAGGACAGGCTTGTAACGAGACTGAAGTTGAAGTTTCTGTTTTCTTGTCAACTGCATCATCATGACGGGCTTGTAAGGGGACTAAAGTTGGACTCCCTGTTTTGTCATCAGATGGATCGTCAAGACGGGACACGTGATGCATGTCAAGAAGATCCTTCTTGTTATCTTGTTAGATGCTCCGTCAGGACAGACCCGTTGAGACGTGAACATTTTCAGATCTCAAATCTAAGAAGTTTTGTTCATTACGTCTTAACGAGAAATGAGTGATGTTAAGACGCGAAGAGTAAAATGTCTTCCCTATAAAAGGATTTTCCTGTCATTGTTCACTTTAGACTTTTTGGGAAAAAATTTTCTAAGCAATCTCAAAAGTTTCACTCCGAGCTATGTGTCTCAGGAGTTGGTTTTACAAGAGCGTACATGGTCAAAGCTTCGGGCTGTCCTTTTTCTCTTGGTTGGTTGTTGTTAGTTCCATACACAATGGTGTCATTTGCTACAAGGTGAAGAGTCTACCAAAGGGTCAGTAAGGAGATGCACTCCATGAAGATGTTCAGTTTGGTGACGAGCTAGGAGCTTGTTGTTCTTACATAGTCTTGAGATTCTCAAGGGTTGTGAGTATCTTCTATAATCTGTAATTTGAATCTTCATATAGTGATTTCCCGGGTTTGGCTGCCCTGGAGTAGTTTTTACCTTTGATTGGTTCAAAGGATTTGCCACTTCATCAACAAAGTTTTGTGTTGTGTTGTGTTTGTGATGTTTTTATTATTCCGTTGTTCATGTTTAAATTACTCGTTTGTTTAAATCTGAACTTAGTATTTGGTGATTAGAAGTAAAACACGATCCTTGTATTCTTTCAGTTTTTCTCCTAAGACAACCGGATTTTTGTTAGTGTTAGTTGATGAATGTCTCCTAAGAGAGCCCTATAATTGATGTATAGTGTTAGTTTTATGAATAGTATGAAGAAAATCTAGCAATACATTGATAAGTATATTAAATGGATGGTGCTTAATCTTCCTATACCTGCTGCCAACACTAAAGGAAGCATGTTAGTTCTGATTTTTTTCTCCTAAAAGAGATGAATATAGTTGTAAAGCTTGATTACATGATTTTCCTAAGTATGAGACACCATCATAATATGTGTATGAGTTGTTAAGTGCGTTGCATTGCATTATAAGGACCAAACCTTAAGACTAGGTTGCTGCCGAACTTCTTGTAGCACCGCAGTCACCAAGAAAGGTGACCGTTGGGCCATTTTGAAAAGATATTTTGCTATAGTTGGACCCTAGAGTAAAATTTCTCTTTGAGTTACATTCCTAATAATTCAAATCATGTAATTTGTGGTCACTTATAGGATTTACAGCGAAGTAATCTTTGCTAACATGTTGTTGGAATCACAGCACACACACACAAACACACTAGTTGAACCTTGAAGCCTTAAGAACCAATATTTCTACCCAAGTCCAGATCTGTCTAGGAAACTTTAGGGTTAGCTAAGAACCCTATCAAGACTAGTAATATGTAGTGTTAACATCTACACTCTAGAGAGCATGAAAATAGATTTATTTGGCATAATCCATGTGTAGTATTTGAGCATACATGCATAGCATGATCATTTAAAGGAAATAATGGAATTTGAGATATGAAATAAGTGTTTTAAGACGAGAAATCAGATCTACCTTTAGTATGGAAAGCAATGTTTAGGAGGATAAAACAATGGGAAATAATGAATGGCTTACGAGAGTGTTAAAAAGAGTAATTATTGTGAATATTTGCTTAGGTTACTAAGTGAAGAGTATTGAACTGTGGAAGCTAAGGAGCAAGGTAAGTAGATACGATCATACCTTTGATTTCTTCCAAATGTTAATGTTATGTTTTCTTAAAGTTGTTTCAAAGGAAACAAAATACAATATTAGCCTTTCTTTGATAGCCCCTTTTAATGTATCAAAAATTATATGATTTTGTATGAAAATGATTTTATGTAAATGCTTCCACTATCTTATGAAAATGTTATAAGTATGTTATGTTACTTGATGAAAAATAATGAAAGGAAAAGAAAGAATGAAAGAATGAAAGAAAGAAAAGAAATGGAAATGAATGTTTGAATGTATGAAATGTTTTAAAATACTTAATGGCCTTATGACTGAATGAGCGATGGTACCAAAGCTAAAGGGGTGGAGGCAGCGATCCTGTATGGTCCGCCGGGAATGGCTCACTTAAGTATACTGATAAGTGTCAAATGTTGCACATTTAAGCCCCTTAACTTGCATATGTTAATTATTTAGCATTGTTATTTGTTTGATTTTGTGTTCTTTTAAATTTTAAGGTGTTTAATAAAGATACAAGAAATACCATTGATTTTGGGCTTAAAATTTACTTTGAGAAGACCTAGAATATGTGGCTAAGTTTAATCAAATCAAGGAAATGATTAAACTGAAATTTCTCTAATTGAAGTTAAAATCGGATTGGATTCAAATTTGGATTCTGCACATGTCTCAGTATTTTAACCATAAATTTTCGCTCAAGTATCGGATTGAGGTGAAACTAGCAACATTGGAAAGCTACTTTCAAATACTACAAATCATTGTGAAATATGATTTTCCTAATTCGGACGTTTGTTATTCCAAAATAGTCCCGAAATAAAAGAACGTAAATATGGATGAATCCTACTCCGATTTGTACTAGGATTGCTTCCTAATTTGACTAGGAGATTGAAGTACGATTTTTCTGGGATTTCTAAGGCTTCTAGGAAATGTTTTACACCCTACATTTTTCTGATCCGTAATAGGGCGTTGATGTAGCCTTTTCCAACTAATAGTTTAATTGTATTTTAATTTGGGTTTTTCTATATGCATGATGGTTGTATAACTGTGAGAATTGATCATAATGTTTATATTCAATCATTATGAATTTCTTATCTTGTCTTACAAAGTTTTTTATATTGATTGAACTCAATCCTTCATATTTTCTGTAATTGTAAGAATGATTGTTATACAATGGTTTTTAACTGACACATGATCAATAGGATATGATAAGCCATGCTTAGGGAAGATGAATTGTACTACACCCTAGTTTAATGTTATTTAGGTAGACAGTTTGTGCCAACCGAAGATGGATTATGCTTATTCATTAATTGTGTGTAGCCTATTAAGAAATTAGATAATTCATACCTAGTGAAGACGAATCGTACCGCATCTTAGTAGTTAGGTAGACGGTCTATGCCAACCGAAGATAAATTATACGTATTTCTTAATTATGGTAATTTCTTAACTACTCGAGTGAGACGAGCCTTATATCATGCATAATATGAATTTCCTTTATTAATTTATAATTGACCATTGTTATACGGTTAGTGGTGAAATCAACCCCTATTCTATCTCTCATCACTACTCTTGTTTTATTTTATGCATTTACTTTATAAAAACAAAACAAATCAAACTTGTTTTAATTAAGTTATATTTGATCTTGACAAGCTTGATAACAACACTCACGTAGTCCTTGAGGTTCGACACCCTTTATATAGCCCTATCCCACAAGGATTCGTCCTATTGCGAGTATTAATTTTATTATTGATATTTTTGAACACAAAAAGACCACATCAATTTATTATGATTACTTAAGCTTAACCATATCTTCTAAGTCTTTTCAAAGTGCGTTTTAAGCCTAAAATCAATGGTATTTCTTGTATCTTTATTAAATACTTGAAAACTTAAAACAACACAAAATCAAATAAATAACAATGCTAAAGAATTAACACATGCAAGTTAAGGGGCTTGAATGTGCAATATTTGGCGCTTATCATGCACCATAGTTTATTGAGTGATGTCCATATCCTTGATGCGGTTCCATCTGGGGCCACAGGATTGGAACCGGGATCCTTGTGACCGCCAACCCTTGCACACATGGCATAAATGTGTGTTGGCCAACATGATATTGAATTAATAAGAAAATGATTTTGTTATGCATACGGATATTTTTATTGGTTGTTGTTTTGGAACTTATGATGTTTTCAACTTCATTTACTGTATGATGTATCTACTTACTGAGTATTCAACTCACACTTGATTTTCCATGATTTCTTTTATTAAAAAAAAAATAATCAAAATGAAAGCAATGGTTATTCTACAAGCTATGAGAACTAGAGACAGAAGCCACAACTAGAAAAGGAGTGGAACAAGTGAACTTAGCACATTAGCATGATTTGATTTTCCTTTTACTTTCTATCATAAGATTTGAAGTTTAAATTTGAAGTTTTATTAGATGAGTTGTAATAATATTAGGAGACTATGATGAATTATTAATATTTTAGTTTACGGAATGTTTATAACCTCATGAGAAATGCATAATATTATCTTCTTACGAAAAGATAGTGTTACATAACCCGGCATGAAAAAGAAGCGTAGTGCCGCGAACATCAAACCGGAGTGTTGTGGACATATTTTGAGCTCTAACCCTCTATTTTTCATTTTTTTATTTTTAAGAGCCATATCAACTAATTCAGCCCTATAAAAATATTCTTCAACATTGTCGCCTAGGAATGACAGCGCATACAATGAATGGTCGTCCGTACCTTGCTCCTTTCCGTCTTTCTTTGCCTTGTTTGTCCCTTTGTCACACGTGTGAGTATCTTTGTTTATTATGGAGGGAAAAAAGTTTGAAGTAGTTTGTCATCATCCGGGCAGAACACACCTTATATTATTAATATTATATGCAGAAAATAAACAATTATATTATGATTATGATTATGATTATGATTATGATTATGATTATGATTAAATAGTGTAAACTATTCTATATATATAAAAAGATTATTCCCTTCTATCCACGTACAGTGCCATACCATCAGACAAGGTAAACTATTTAAACTCATAAAACCCACTTGGAACAAATGAATTAATATTTTAACTAACCAGATGGAAAATAAACAAATGATTAAACGCCTAACCACATAATTAAGAAACCATCGAAATTGCCTGGTTGAAAAGCATGTTAAAAGTTAAGGTGGTTGGTTCGACAAGAATGCGTGGTGGTCCTGTTTCTGAATTAAAGCCAAAGTCTATATATCTTACCTACCGCTCGATTTGGCGGTGTCCCCAGATGGGCCGGCATGGTCTACTGGACAAAATATCGGCTTTTCCAGATTCGGTATTTCTTTTCGATCGGCGTCAGAGACATGCACTTGGGCGTCGGTGATGTGCCAGGAAACCCTCACGAAGCTCTCTTCAAAGTTCAAAGTCGTGTGGGATCGATGATTGTCTTTTTAGTATGGATTTTGGTACAGAATTAATGTATCCAATTTTATTTTATTTAATAATGACAACATGTTTTCAACAAGAAACTCATCTCTCTAATTAATTATCAGTTTATGATTTTGCTATCTCAGATTAATTAATTAAGTTTATAATATATTATCATGAAAATTTACAATATGACTCAACGGTAATAAATAAGTAATTTTAGAAGTCACTCTTGTGTCACTTTTATATTACTCTAAGAATACAGTGACTTATAACAGATATGAGAATGCTCTTGCACACGTTCTCTCACTGGAAGGTTGACTATGGGGCTAACTTTGCAACTCATGGGTTAGCAAAGGTGGCTGCACGGTAGGGTTTGAATAGGATGTGGTTGGGAGAGATTCCAGATTGTATCTCTGATATTATTCGGATAAAACCATCTGCTTTATCTTTTTTTTTTATTGATTAACATATACGAAAACGAATACGTTTTTTTTTTAAAAAAAAAAAAAGGAAAAAATAATTGACTTTTAAAAGTATCATTTGATCAAAATTCAATAATGATCAATTATAAGGTCAATAATAATTTTAGAAGTCACATCATTTTAAGAGTGACTTTTAGCATTAGCCGTAGTAAATTGACCTCTCAAAACCATTTCTAGGATTCAACCAATTTTTGTGTCCATTTAAGAGTTGATTGAACCCAAAAAAAAATAAATAAATAAAGGGCAAAATTGATTGAACTTACTCTCACAACATTTCCTATTGCTGCGGCTACAACTTGAAGAAGCTAATAAATGAAACCAAATTTGGTACATAAGCTCGCGTGTGTCCAATTTTATATTATTCGGATAAAACAATTTGCTCTATCTTTTTTATTGATTAATATATACAAAAATGAATACTTTTTTTTAAAAAAAAATAATAATAAAGAAAGAATGGGGCGTTTTTTAAAATTATCATTTGATCAAAATTTAATAATAATCAATTACAAGGCCAATAATAATTTTAGAAGCCATATCATTTTTAGAGTGATACAAAAATAACTTCTAACATTACTCGTAGTAAATTGACCTCTCCAAAACATTCTAGGATTCAACCAATTTTTGTGTCCATTTAATAGTTTTGACTTTCCAAAGAAACCCAAAAAAAGAAAAAGAAAAAGAAAAAAAAAAGAAAAGGACAAAATTGGTTGAACTTACTCTCCTAGCTTTCCTATTGCTGCGGCCACAACTTGAAGAAGGTACATAATGAAACCAAATTTGGTATATAAGCTCACGTGTAAATCGAATTTTTTTTAATTCAAAGAAATGGAAGTTGCTCCTTCTTTGTCACAGCTAAGCAGAATGGTACTTTGCATTTGGTATGTACGGGTCCCCGGACAACTGTATTGACAGCGTCAACACCTTAGATATTTTATTTGCAGTTTCAAGTGTACGAAAATCTGAAAGATATCCTCATTTATTTTCATATAGTACACTCTCATTTTTTTCACACCTTTTTTTTTTTTTTTTTTTTTTTAATATTATTGAATTTGAAAAAAATCAGTGGCAGAATCACTTGAGGCTTTGGGCCGACACTTCAGTTTTTTTTTTTTTTTCCTGTTTTCCTACCCAAGTCCCAAAAAAAAAAAAAAAAACCCTTAATATGAATTTTCTAGCTCCGCCACTCAATAAAATCATCTTAATTGAACACACCAACATACATGGGCGCTCGGAAAGTCACCACATGGGTGTTGGAAGCCACTCCTATGGTGGGTTTGGGGTGAAAACCCCACCATTGGCCATGCTTTAATTTTGTTTTAGATTTGATTTTTTAATTAAATTAATATAGTGAGGTGGAAAAAAAGTTGAAAATGAATGACAGACGTTAGTCACACTAAACATTTGAAAGAAAATAAAACGGAATAACTTATGACATTTTTTTCGATTGACTCAAGGACTAAAAATTCAAAAAAAGAAAAAAAATTAGGGTCTTTTTTGTTTTCATGCGTTAACTCCGAAATTTATTAGAAACTTTTCCTTTTAAAAATCACTTAAAGGAATGTGAAAATAAGTGTGAAAAAAATAAGAATAAATGTAACCAATCTTACGTGAAACTATATGCGAGTTAGAGGTGGACTCAAGTGTAGCCTTGGGCCGTAGTCTCCCAAAATATTATAATTTTTCCTAATTTTTTTTTAAATAAATATACCCTTCAAAATTTATTTTACCCTCCAAGAAATATTATTATTTAGTTTTACTAATTTAATCTAAAATTCTAATTTAGCCTTTAGCATAAGCCTTATTTGTTTGGATAGATGGTTGAACAAGTGAGAGTTTAAACTATCTCAACACGTATCCAAACAAGTGAGGCTAACTCATACTTAGGAATGACTATTCTTATTTGTGTCTTGAGCTTAGGTTATGTTGATTCTAACCCATTTAATTAAACATGTTAAACTCTTCGATTCTAATACGTTAATTTTGTGTTGAATTCATATGTCGTGTAAAAAATTGATAATGCTAAATGTTATATGTCGGGTTCAAATCATGTCGAGGCATGAATTTATGTGAACTTTAATTCAATTTATTAATTAAAAAATATTAAATTTATCAACTCAAATCTATTAATTTTAAAAAAAAACTTTGTATTAAATACATAAATTGTGTAATTCTCATGGTAGATATTTGTGAATAATGCTATAAATCTCTTTTATGTTTCTTTTGAATTCTTACAAAAATAATGTGATTATTAAAATTATCATTGAATTTATAATTAATTATTATTGTATTTTAATAGGTATATTATTCTTAGAAAAACTCATAAACAAAAAAAATTCAAGAAAGAGTTTTAAAATTATTCGAAACTTTTACATAATCTATCAAGTTGTTGACATAATGCACTGAAATATCAAATCAGGATCCGTGGCTGACTAGTGGTAGTAGAAATAAAGAGAAATAAAAAAGAAGATATTTGGCATTAAATGTGTGTACAACCGTACAAGAAAAAGACATTTTAGCCTCTGTACGATAACCCACAGCATCTTATGAGGCCCTACTTGGATCTTTCGGAAGCTTTGAGCTGATGTTTCTCTTTCACGTTGGTAACAAATAAATGGACGTTATTCATCGAAAATCAATCATATTAAAATTTACACCAGCGGGAGGGAGCTACTTTCCGCTCCAATCTTTCCCTCTCCTTTTGATTTTTTCTTTATTTTTGTAGGTGTTTTCTGACTAGATCAATAACTTTAACATCTTTGCTATGCATTTGTTTATTTTTCACTGTGTTGTGTCATTTATTTCTTTTTCCGCCGTTGTTAATCGTTGATTGTTTGTTTGTATTTTTTATTTTAAATAAGAGGTATTTACCCTTTAGATCTGCCCTTACGAGTGAAAATGAATAATTAGATGTGGATAATCATTTCTTATATTCTGGATAATTAGGTGTGTAGGATTATCTCTTACGGTCAGTTTAAATAAATTTTGTTAAGAAATTTGATTACCCATATTTTATATCTAGTATGTTGCTCGGAGCACATCTGCTTTTTAACTGTATTTATTCATGGGTTAGCGAAAGATTAAAGTTATAGATATCACTTTATTGTAAGAATTTTTATTTCTATCTATGACTTTGTAACCTCATTGCTTTTGTGCTTAAAGAACTTTTTGCTGTACTCTATAAAAGCTTTTCACCAATGACGAGATGTTGGATACTGGGTCCCAATATATCTATATCTTGGATCTTCATCTCCTTTTCATAATTTTGCTTTTTCATGAGGGTCATCAGATGAAGAAAGCTAATTTGGCAAGTTTTGCAGATGTTAGCATGTTGTTCCCTATCTACGAAGGAATCAAATAAAAGGAAAGAGATCCTCTCGATCTCCTGAGTGTATATAGGATAAATCTGAAAAATTATAAGGATCCAAGTGCTTAAGACAAAGAAAGAAAAGTGATTAAAAAAAAAAAAATGTTATAATTGTATTGTTTTTTATTTTTTATTTTTTAACATATAATTGTATTGTTGTAACCTCCTCTAAAAGCACCAAAACCTACCGTTTTTATTTTTATTTTTTTAAAGAAAAAAAGATATAATAAACAAAACAATCATGTAAACTTGGTGTCGGCTACTAATAAATATTGAATATTCCCATGGTTATAAGCGTCAAAACCATTTCATGGGACAAAAACACACACGCGTAATGCCCTGTGCACGTACATGTGTTCCCTATATAAAGGCAGCCCAGGGCCTCCCCATGGCAATTCATTCTATTTCTTCTCCACAGCAGCAGCTCTCTCTCATAAATTTTAATATATCAAATTGCGAAGAGAAATGGCGGCAGTGCTTAATATTGACGTCGACAAACTTACCTACGAAATCTTCTCCGTCCTCGAGAACAATTTCCTCTTCGGCGGCTACGATCCAAAGCTCTCCCAACACTTGAAATCAACGCCGTCCTCCAAGGTCAGGATCCTCTCCATCGACGGCCGCGGCGCCACCGACGGCATCCTAGCCGCCACTTCCCTCGCCCGCCTCGAGGCCACCCTCCGCCGCATATCCGCCAACCCCGATGCCCGCATTGCTGACTTTTTCGACGTCGTGGCCGGATCCGGCGCCGGCGGCATCCTCGCCGCCGTTCTCTTCACTCGCGGCAAAGACGGCGCCCCATTGCTCACCGCCGACCAGGCCCTCAAGTTCCTCGTCCGGAACCGTCGTAAGATCTTCCCGTCCTCGCCGTCGGGGGTTTTAGGGCGGTTTATCCGGCCGGCGAAGGCGGAGAGGCTCTTCCGTAAAACATTCGGAGAATCCACTCTGAAGGACACTTTGAAGTCGGTTCTGATACCCTGCCACGACCTGTCCACGAACGCGCCGCTTCTCTTCTCCCGCGCGGATGCCCTGGAAATGGACGGCTACGATTTCAAGATGAGGGACGTGTGCGCTGCCACCTCGGCGGTGAGGCCCGTGGAGATAGCGTCGGTAGACCGGAGGACGAGGTTGGTGGCCGTGAGCGGTGAAATCGCGATGAACAATCCAACGGCTGCGGCAATTACGCACGTGCTACATAACAAGTTGGAATTTCCACTTTGTAAGGGAGTGGAGGATCTGCTGGTTGTGTCCTTGGGAAACGGAGTGTCTGAATGTGGTATTGGAAGTCCGCCCGCTGGCCTTGTAGGCATTGCCGGAGAAGGAGCTGCTGACATGGTACGAAATATAATTGTATTTTCAACGAATCTTTTTTATATATATATTAGATAATTGTATTTATTTAATCTTGATTTTACAAACGTACGTACAGGTGGATCAAGTAGTTTCACTGGCGTTTGGTGAGTGTCGGACAAGTAATTATGTTCGGATTCAGGGAAATGGCAGTCTAGGTAAAAAGCATGTTGGGGATGAGGATATATTGGGAATCACAGAAAATATGTTGGCACAGAAAAATGTGGAGTCTGTTTTATTTAAAGGGAGGAAGATGGGCGAGAGCACAAATATGGAGAAGCTAGAATTGTTTGGTGGACAAGTGATAAAAGACGAAGAGAGGAGAAAAAGCAGCATTTTGGGAACCGTGGCGCTGAAGCAAACATCGCCTTCCCCAAGAACGTCTTCTGCAACTACTCTATCAACTCTATCTTCCTCCTCCTCCTCCTTGTGAAATCAGCTGATTTCATTGTTTTTTCTTTTCATCTATGTATATACACATGATATGGTTTTTCCAAAATTATATTAAGCCAAAGATTGCTACTTTTTCTTTTTGGGCTTTGGGTAGTTTGCATTTTCACTTAATTGGGGTGATTTGGAATGTTCCAGCTCCACCTTGAATCAAGAATAGCAAAGTTTCATGAAACTGTTGAAGCTATTTTAAAGTGTATTTGAATAGAGAAGCAAATCGTAACTTGGTTCTATAATTTTTTAGAAAATCTACACTTAGAAATGCTCCTATAAACATCCCTACCAACTAGCTAGCTAGAAGATGGTGTCAATATATCTATTTGATAAATGCTACATATATTTTAAGTGTTCACTCTCAAATTTACTCATTTATGCAACAAGTAAAAATGATTTTTTATTTTATTTTATCAAATGATAATTTTTATTATCACATTAGAAAGTGAGCACTTGAAAGTATATGTACTACTCTAACTATTTTGACCGGCAGATGATGAAACAAGAATTGATACAAAGATTTTATGAGTATTTCAACAAATTTATGTAATTTTTAAAGGGAAAAATATAAAAAAGCCACTTAAACTATCAGCCGTTTGCAATATACCTTCCAATGTTCAAAATGTACTAATTAAAATAGCCTCCAAAACTGCTAAAATGTATCAAAAAGGTCACTTATTTTTTTATATTCCTATAATACCCCCATTTTTTAACAAATAAAATAATGAAATAATTGTAAAAAAAAAATTAAAATACAAAAAAACCAATGGGTGAATAAATACAAAAGAAAATATGATGTGGAACAAAAAACCCAGGTACCACGCCATGTGACGCCCACGTATAAAAGTGATGTGGCGTTCCGTTAAAAAACTTAACGGAATCTTGACAGAGGTACCAAATGAGTTTATTGGCTAACCATAGGTACCATTTGTGATATTTTTCAAAATCTAGGGCTATTTGATTTTGGTGCAAACTACAAGTAGTGGAATAGTATTTAACCCAAACAAATATTACAAGAGGAATGGACATAATTAAAGAAAAATTTTGCTTTAAACAAGTTTTAATTGTTCTTGACGATGTAGATGATTTGGACCAACTTTATTCCCTGGTGGAAAATCGTAATTGGTTTGGATTGGGAAGTAAAATCATCATAACCACTAGGAATGTGCAACTGCTAAATGTTCTTGGAGTGGATCAGATACTTTATGCTCAAGGGCTTCCTCTACCACAAAATATAGAGGTAAGTATTTGTTGGATGAAATCTATAATTGTCACATGCATGTTGGAAATATATAATCGAATTTCTATGTATAGGAGATTTGGAAACCATTCCAGCAAAGTTGTCGCATGTTTGCAGGGCTTAAGGAGTATATTCAGACCTTCTCTAACCCGGTAAATATGCAACACACTTACAGTTACAGCCAAACCACTTTTTTTCTTACCATGGAATAGTTTGTTGGATGAATTGGATTAATTGGATGTAAATGTAGAAATTGGATTGAATTGAATTGAAATGTATTGGATAATTTAAATGTAGATATTGGATTGAATTGAATTGAATTGAATGTATTGGATAATGTAAATGTAGATATTGGATTGAATTGAATTGAATGTATTGGATATTGAATGCATTTGATGTATTGGATATTTGATATATATTGAATGTAGGGTTAAATACTAAATACCCCCCCTCCCCCGAGGTTTCATAACTTCTTTTTTTTTTTTTTTCCCTAGGGTTTCATTTTTATCACAGGAGGTCTTTGTGATTTTGATAATAGACCAAATTAGTCATTCTGTCAGTTGACCGTTAGTTGACTTAACTAAATTCCACGTGGACCAATCAAATGTTGACACGTGGCACCCACTTAATTTAATTTATTTATTTTTTTATTTTTAAAAAAGGAAAAAT
>NC_081545.1:21594829-21600672 GCF_901000735.1 Corylus avellana | reverse complement strand
GGGGTGGTTTCGGCCACCCCCTAGGCTCCATGGGGGTGGCTCCCAGTACCCACTAGGGGTGGTTTCGGCCACCCCCAATTTTTTCCTTCTTTTAAAAAAAAATTAAGTGGGTGTCACGTGTCAACATTTGATTGGTCCACATAGAATTCCGTTAGGTCAACTGATAGAATGACTAATTTGGTCTATTATCAATACCATATGGACCTCCTATGATAAAAATGAAACCCTAGGGGGAAAAAATAAAGTTATGAAACCCTAGGGGGGTATTTAGTATTTAACCCTTGAATGTATTGAATATCAAGTTAATACATAAATCTAGATAGAAACCCGAATAATTCAGAAAATATATAATTTTTTTTTTTTAAAAAAAAAATTGACGTTCCAGATTTTGACATGTCAAAGATTTCTGATGTGGTAAATTTAACACGTTAAAAACTTGAATTTTTTTACATCCACCGTTTTAACCGTTGAAACGCTTCAAAAAGGACACTTCAGAAGAGTTTTCTGATGTGTCAATGGCACTGACACATCAAAAATGGCAAGTCAAAAAAAAATTACGATTTTTGTAGTGAATTATATGTCATCTGTCTTTGTTGTTTCAGGAGCAAGTCAGGCATTATCTGAAGCAAGCTCAAGGTCTGGATTGTGGTCTAAAGGTGCAAGTCATACATAATGATGCAGAGGAATGATTGATCAACGGCACTTATGACATTGGGCATGAGGAGACGGGTGTTCCTTATTAGTTCATATGCTGTGGACAGTGAAAGCGGGCATGGGCTAAATAGAGTTTAGTGAGAGTCTAGTCCTAGGGTTCTTTATGCAATCAGCTTGGCAGGAATGGGCCCAACAAGAGCAGATGAACAACTAATTGGATTGTGATGGACTCCACTGAATATAGTGGATCCGTTTGTTTTTCATTTATAAGCATTTACACTCTACAATAGATATCACGTTTTGGATTCATGCTTTATCTTCTTGATGATGGTCTTCTTCAGAGTAGGGGTGAAAAGATGGTTACGGTTAGCGATTATTGGTTAAAACCACTAACCGTAATCGCCTAGGCAGTTAACCACTAGTTAGCAATTATTTAAATGGTTAACGGTTAACCGTTTTTTAATATATATATATTTTTTTAGAAATTTGTGCCTGGCTCAGCTCATCAATTAAGGAAAATTTCCTATGCAAGCTTGAACTCACATGCCAAACAAGCCGAGTACTCAAGCTCGGCTCGCCAATTAAACAAGCCAAACAAGCTCAACTTGACACCCAGCTCATATAAATTTTTTTAAAAAATTAACCTTTAAATAAAATAAAACAGCTTAAGAAGTCGGCTTATCTATGGGCTTGAACCCAGCCGATTTATGGCTTGAGGCTTGAGACTTGAGCCTTGAGGCTTGAGCCTACTAAGCATTCCACATGATTTCACAAAGGAATGCTAAAGTCCCTTTTATAGATAAGGAGTGTTGAAGAGCATTGGTTTCTTAGCAATGTTGGACAAGTTGTTGGACTATTTTTTAAAATGTAGTTTATCATTTAAACTCGTGTGTTTTTAAAAACATACTTGCTTGCCTGTAAGTTGAAAACGTAGATTTCCTATATTTTCAAATCACTTTTTTTTAAAACGCACTTTAAATGATATATTTTATACGATTTAGTTTAAAATCACACTTTTGTTGTACAAAATCATAGTACCAAACGCAATAAACTCACCTATCAATTTTAGTAATTTTATTATTCGAATTGTTAGCAATTTGAGCAAAAAATATTAGAGAGCTCTCATGGAATTTATCTACCCAATCAGATCTTGACCATTCCGTCCACTTGTTTGGACAAGTGAGTCTCATAGAGTCTCTTTCACAGTTAGTGCCCAAATTGCTAATAATCTGAACAACAAATTATTGAAAATCTGAATCCAAAGGTCATACTTGACTTTGACTTCATGCTTACAACAAAATGTGGATCAAACTTTGCCTTCAACTGCATTCATGTCAACAACAAATATGGAAGGCCAAGGTTGTGGTGATGATGAGATTCTGATTTTGAGTGCAAAAAGGAAACGATAAGTGAGAATGATTTTGTGGACGAGGAAGGGGAAATGATTATGGCTGCTCTCCAGGATTTCGTGAAGGGAGGGATAGAGATGAGACAGCAGAAATGGAGTCAAGGATCAGGCACCAGTACTACATTGAGTGTCCCAGAAATGTTGGAGTATGGGAAAGGACACCGCCCACAAAGTGGGGAGTAGTATGTATATAGTTGTTCGTGTTTAAGGTTGTTTGTCTTTATTTTCTCGATTTTTATTTTTTTTATTTTCATAACTTCATGTGTACTTTGGATTGTGCTTTTTTACTTCTTATAATATTTCGATTATATCATAAAAGTTGTTCGTGTTTAAGAAGAGTTTTGAGCTCTTTACCTCTGCTCGTAGAGTATGATTTTAGTAACAATATTGAATTTTATGGATGTTAAAGGACATAGAGTATCTCCAGCAATGAAGTTAGTTTAGCTACTCAAAAACTCCTCTCTTTTATTTTAGCTACTCATTTGCTTTTGTAGTTAACAAGTTATTCCTTATAAATAATATTTTTTTTAATATTTTTTTATTTTATTTTCTCACCTTTCTCCCTCGCTCTCTCGCACCTTTCTCACATTTTTATATTAATATCCTTCATGGCCCTTGGCGTCCGCTTCAAATTCCTCTTTGGATAACCACTCCACAGCTTTCAACTCCCCTATAGACCTTTCCAATTCTTCACTCCTGGTTTCCAAATCCTTCAACTGGGTACCCAAAATTAGGACTTGGTACACTACAAAAAATATACCAATTAATAACGTGTTTACTATTCATCACTTTTTGGCACGTTATGAATTAGTAACGTGTCAATTTGTGACACGTTACTAAATATTTTAGCAACGTGTGAAATGCAACATGTTACTAATTGGTAACGCGCCATACTGGCACGTTACCAATTGGTAATGTATAAAACTGATACGTTACTTATTTTTTGTCCAATTAATTAATTCCATTAATATCATTTATACTATTAACATTAGTAATTTCATAATAATACTAAAATGATTTACTTAGTTTTCATAATAATTTTGTTATATTTCATAATAATATATACTAAAGTAGCTACGAAGAGATCCAATTGTTGCTCAAATACAAATTATTCATGTTACTGCAGTACTATATATATAAACCTTTCCATTTGATATATTTATCATATTGTAATGATAATTAAACTCTTTAATGTTATTAAAAATAGCATTGTGATTTTTAGTAATAATATTCTAGACTATATATATATAAAATAACCAATTAGTTTGTAAGAGCCATATATATATGGATAAAATTTTATTTAAAAAACATGTGATTCTCACGTGCTTTTAAAAAACTCCTTATTGAATTCTTCAACCACCCAAATTCTAGCTATGGTTTACATTATATTTATAAGAAGAATATGCAAGTTTTGCTTGGCTGTTGTTGTTTTTATTTTTAATTTTTTGTGACAATTTGGTGTCTTAATTGATCTTAAATAAAGAATCCTTAGAGATTATATTTAACATATACAATATATGTATATGTTGTCAATTTATTTACAAATTTGAAAAAAAAAAAAAAAAAAAAAATTCTTGAAACTAATGCTCAGTTTTTAATATCTCTTGAATTAAAGGTTGCATTAATATCTACTCAAACTACAAGAAAAGTTTGCAAGGTAACCCTCTTTGCACCAAAATGATAAAAATACCCCTATAAAAAATTTAGAAAAAAATACATAAAATCAGAAAAACATTAAAAAATTGGTAACTCGATCTTTTCGCTCATTTCCTTCCTTATACCTCCGATTTCATTCCCAATCTTGCGGTCCACGAGCTTGACCTAAACCTGGGTCATCTTCATGGTGGTCTTCACAAAGGCCTCCAATTGTACAATCCTTCCCTCGAACTCGGACAATCCTATCTTTGAAACAGCATTGCTGGGTTTCACGGCGAGTGTACGGATCAAGGCTGGTGAGGATTACAAGAAGGACGAAGTTCTTGGCGAAGATTCTGAACAAAGCTCTTGTTCAGAGTCTTTCGTTGGCTGCGGCGACTTCCAGGAGCTTGATCAGATCGAAGCCATCAAGCCCTTCTCAAAGTTCTCCGTTAAAGTTAAGCATGTCTCCGAAAGGCTACAGTAAAGGGCAAGAGGGAGAGGGAGAGGGAGAGGGAGAGAGAGAGAGAGAGAGAGGGGGAAAAAGAAAGAATAAAAAATGATTAGAAGGTGGTACAGTGAACTTTCATATTTGAAAGTTTACTGTAACAAATTTTAAAAAAATTGCTATTCTGAAAGGTCTATTAGAGCACTAAAATTGTTAAATTTAACTTAAAAGTTAGTTTAAAAGCTCTGCTGGAGATGCTCTAACGATGTACCCATCAAAACACGCGGCAAAAATCAATTTTTTTGGGAATAATTTATTAATAACTAAAGTAATAATCTGATGAAGTTATAACATGGTTTAATAGTATAAAAACACACAAAAAAGGGGCTAATGATTAACAAGAGAGCCGTAATAATTAAGGGCTAATGACTTAGAGCACTTACAATGGAGGAGCCAAATGATACTTTTATCTAAAATAGCTAATTAAATTTGTAAATACTCTCACATTGGATTAGCACCCAAAAAAAAAAAAAAAACAAACAAAATGGATATTTTATTGGATTAGCCAAAAGCTACATGTAGTGGTACTATTCACTGGAACCATTTTATCTCTCCTTTCCTGAAATTTTCTTGTACCATTTCTCTTCCACATCTATCTTTTCCCAAAATTTTCTCCTACTATTTCTCTCTCCACATCTTTTTTTTTTTTTTTTTTTTTTTTCCAAAAAGTTGAAAAATAAGATCTTTAGGAAAAATACAATCCTTATAAAATAATAATAATAATAATAATATTTAAATGATATAGATAAAAATATAGCTAATTGGATGTAGGAGACCTTTACAAATTCATTAGTTAAACTAGATAAAGCGTAAAAATAGTCAAAAAGGCATTTTATAGCTAATTGGATGTAGAAGACCTTTACAAATTCATTAGCTAAACTAGATAAAGCGTAAAAATAGTCAAAAAAGCATTTTTGGCGAAAGCTTAAAAATATAACTTTTTCCAAAAAAACACTTTTCACTACAAAAAAATAATTTTTTGCTGACATGGGTTTTTTGACGTGTCAGGTGGTCTAACACGTCAAAAAACCTTCATGATGGGGCTTTTTTGACGTGTGTGGGGCGTTAACATTTTGGGTGTCAGAAATGAAAAATTTCTGACGTGTCAGATGTAACACGTCAGAATTTTCTGACATGTTAAAATTGGTACGTCAGAATTTTTTGATGTGTTAAAATTGGCACGTCAGAATTTTCTGATGTGTCAAAATTGGCACGTTAGAAAAATTTTCTGACGTCACTTTCTGACACGTCAAAATTTTTTTTTGACGTGTCAAATTTTGACACGTCAGTAATTTAAAAATTATTAAAAAATAATAAATTTTCTTTTTTGAATTTTTTTTTTCAATTAAAAAATTTATTAATTTAAATTATTTTTCTATTAAAATAATATATATTTTTAATTCTTTTTCACCACTACCGTACGGTTGACGTCTCTGTTCTCCAGTTTCTCAATTTTCTCAGCTCTTTCTTTTCTTTTGCGTCTCTTCTTCTAGTCCTTTTCTTGTCAAAATCCACATACGACAATATGCTTTAGATCTCCCTTCTCTTCTTTTCTCCATTTTCTCTCTCTCTCTCTCTCTCTCTCTCTCTTCTTTCCTCCATTTTCAAAAACCCAAACCCAAAAAAATCTTCAAAAAA
>NC_081545.1:21585233-21594729 GCF_901000735.1 Corylus avellana | reverse complement strand
AAAAAAAAAGATAAAATATATATATAATATAAATAAACCTAATACATATACAAAAGACATTGTCAAATAATGTTTCTCATTCAGCTAATCTTGCAGGAAGTGTCAATGTAAAACTGTCGACTGTGTAAAGAAAGATGCTAAATGCATGATTTTCTTCCGTTGTGAAAGTTAGAAAATAGAATTCTTCTTGGTAAGCAGCAGGCTAGGCTCCCAATCTTCATTAATGAATAAATAAATAAATATATCATAATATCAGATTCCTGACGTGCTAAAAATAGCACCTCAGGAATTATCATGCATATAAAATAAAAAAGATGAAATATATTAATTGACACGTCAATAAATTTTGACGTGTCTAATTTTAGCACGTCAATAAATATTTAAATATTAATTTATTTAAATAAAATTTTTAAAAATTAAATTAAATTTAAATTTCCTGACGTGTTGAATGTAACACATCAATAAATATTGACGTGTCATATTCAACACGTCAAAAAAAAAATTGTTGACGTGCCACTTTTGGCATGTCAATAATTATTGACGTGGCAAAATTTGGTTACTGTTTGCCATGTCAGTAATCATCCTGTTTTTTAGTGTTTTGACTTAAAAACTCTATTTCTTAAACACAATCACAAACATGCTCTAATTATAAGCACTAGAGGACAAATCAAAGAACGTTCCAACAATGCCACGAATGAGATAACAGAATTTTAGAAACATCCTTCCAACTGTTCGAGGAAACCGTCTGAGTAATCATTCCCTTTCAGCCTTGACAATGTTTTGTTTTGAGGAAATCACATAATGAATGCAGGCATCGAATAATTAATCCTTCTTGCAAAGGCAGGCATCGAATAAAGCAATATATATATATAGTAAAAATAAATTAGTCTGAAAAAAGAAAAAGAAGTAAACATATTATTATCCATGGCCGTATCATCTTCGACGTCCGGCCGACTCCATGAGGTGTATTTCAGTGTTCAGCGTGAAGACCCCCACAAGTTCTTAATAGAAATGGTGGGTACATCTTTGGCAGCGCGTGGAATGCCCACCTTCAAAGACAACAAGCAACTCCGAAGATATCAAAGGGGAACAAAGCTTGGAGAAGAGCTGGAGGAAGCCATTAATTAGGATGTCAAAAATCTCCTTAATTTTGTTCTCTAAAGATTATGTCTCTTCCAGTTGGTGCCTCGAAGAGCTTGTAATGATGTTAGAGTGCAGGAAGAAGTGGGGGATGATAGTGTTGCCCATTTTCTACGACGTCGATCCCTCTGATATTAGAAAGCAAAGGGGGTACGCTAATAAGATTGTTGGCATTCAAAGGGTTGGAGGCTTTTGGCGGAGAAGGTGGGTGGATGCTCTGACGCAAGCCGCCAATTTATGCGGCTGGGATCATCGCGCTAGCCCCAGGTACAACTAACCCTTTCTTGCTACGTACTTTTAAAATCTCTCTCACGGTACCATGTTGTTACCGTGCACAACAATGCTGATTAATATTGAATCGAAAAGAAAGAGATCAAGAGAGAATCGAGACGCAAATTTACGTAGTTCGGCAAAGTACCTACGTCTATAGAGAGTGCGACGATATTTTATTATTAATAATTCAGGGATACAACATAACATATATAGAAGAAAACCCTAATTGTACGGATGTATTTTTGAAATTCCCAAAATACCCTGTACCGTACTCCCACTCCATGAACGTCACTTCGCTCCGTTCATTTCGCTCTGTTTACTCGGCCAACCACTGATATTCCAATATTACTTTCTATGTCTGAGAAAATATGAGTCACTAGTTTCAATGTACCAATTTTTTCTAGGCTTAACTTTATGGTAAATTAGCTAGCCCCATTGGTATATGACAACTTTGGAGGAGCACCGATATTGCCTCTAGCCATTGAACAAAGTCCTGCTCATATATATATATATATTGGGGTTGATAGTGTATATAGTAATTTGTTTAGAAGGCATAGCATGATGATGGTAAAAGGGCTTTCAGACTAGAAAAATGAATGGAGAAGCCAATTTGTTATACATTAATATTGCATTATTATTGCAAATGGTGGTTCTCAAAAGATATCCAAGATAATTATGTTGCACCACTATACAAAACATACAAAAGAAGAATACTGTGAGGTTCTACTTAAGCTACCCACTAGCTCAATCCAACATTCGCTTGCTGTGTTCACCCAAAAAAAGAAGAAGAAGAAACCATTCCTTTTTGTGCAAGAAATAGCTCACATGCCAAATGTAGCACATGTTGCACACATTTCACCTAGTGACTCTTCAAGTATTTAGTTGATTTTGCATTACTAGCTACTGCTCTAATTGAATGAAGACAATAGAGATTGTGTTTATGCATGGTTTGTAAATGTCTTGAATTTTGTGCTCTGCTGAAATACAAAGCTTTTCTTTTCGTCATATTTAATTCATAGTAGAAACATTGTTCAATTATTATATGCTATTTATTGGTTCTTGTTAAGTCTAATTTGTTCACCCATGGACGTTTCTTGTGCTGAAAATTTTCATATTGACGATCACATCCAGGATTGAATCTGTGTTGGTGGGTAAAGTTGTTGAAGATATTCTACACAAACGAATTCCAACGAATCTGAACATTTCCATCTATCCCCTTAGATATGATACATGCCATGAGTCTCTAAGTCTCTTCTTGCAAGTAGGGTTGAAAGATGTGCTCATAGTAGGGATATGTGGACCAAGCAGAATGGGAAAGACAGCAATTGCAAAAGCTATTTATAAGCAAATCTTTTTTACTTTTGAAGGTAGAAGCTTCCTCACAAATGTCGGACAAAATTCAAAGCAGCCCAATGGTCTAGTTAACCTACAAGAAAAACTTCTGTCTGAGATTCTGCTAGAATGAAATGTAGCAATAACAAATGTTACCAGAGGAATGGACATGATTAAAGACAAATTATGCTTTAAACGGGTTTTAATTGTTCTTGACGATGTAGATGATTCGAACCAACTTTATTCCCTAGTTGGAAATCGTAGTTGGTTTGGTTTGGGAAGTAAAATCATCATAACAACTAGGAAGGTGCATCTGCTAAATGTTCTTGGAGTGGATCAGATTCTTTTGGCTCAGGGGCGTCCTCTACCACAAAATATAGAGGTAAAAACATTTCATTAAATCTATGCATTGTAGGATGTTGTAAATACATAATTGAATTTCTATGTATAGGACATCTGGGAGCCAATCCAACAAAGTTGTCGCGTGGTTGCAGGGCTTAAGGAGTATATCCAGACCTTATATAATCTGGTAGACAATAACAACACACTCTTAAATATTGCTTTATTTGACTTTTTTGCTGATTTATTCCGTTACTCATTTAGAGCATATTTAGGATTGCGTTTAAAAAATAGATATTTTAAGTTAAAAAACGTTTTCGGACAAAAGCTTCATTTTTAAGCTTTTACTAAAAGTGCATTTTGGCTATTTTTAGGCTTTTTGGACCCTTAAAAGTGCTTTCAATTTTTTTTTAACAAACATATACTTTTTTCTTCAAACAGACTTTTTGAGTGTTAAACACACTTTTAGACATTTCAAACGCACACCCAAACAAGCCCTTAGTATTGTGCTCCTTGACTTGCAGAGGAATGAGAGAATGAAGTATCTTCAAAATTGTTTACTCAGAGAATGTAGGCGAAATGCCATTCAGGTAATGTTTTCTTGTGCCCACTGATTTTATATTCACTATTTTTAGATATATTTTGTGCTACTTTTCATGTGGAAATTTACAACCAAGCAATTTTTTTTCTTTCTTTCTTACAATGGCATAGTTTCAGGAGCTAAAAAAATGTCATCTCTCTTTGTTTTTTCAGGAACAAGTCATACTTAATCTGGAACAAGCTCAAGGCCTGGATTCTACCGTTTATTACAATACAAATTCATCAACAGTTGTTGGATACTAATCAACAACATGAACTTCTCAAAGCTAAAGATTAAGATGCACAAGAAGATGATGAAGAAGATAAAGGATAGAGCTTAAGATTACTTACAATTGTATCTTGTGAATAGTATAAGAAAAATAGGTCTCTGTATAAGGTCTTAATACAATGCAAAAGCTATCACCAAAAGTGTGAAGCCAAATATTATTGAAACATGTGTTTGTTTTATGGTATCAGAGCCCTTGACGTCTTCCGCCTTTACTCGTTCCTCATCATTAAATTACTTATAAACTTACAAGGGATAATTACTTTGTTTGGAAACCCAACTTGTCCCTTACATTAATTAAGGGGCAGGATCTATAACACACCATTTCAAAAATCATAGATTAAAATTTCAAACCAAGTGTGATGTTGATAAATTCAATGAAAATACATGGTAACTAATGTTAAATGATTATGGGATCAATTAAGGTGCAAACGTTAAGGTATGATTCCTAAAGGGCCGGAAAGCACGGGAAACATTGTGTTAAGAGGGAAAACATTAGATTTTCGAATCTTAAAAAAGCACTCAAAAAATCTCTGTGAAATACATCTTATCATGGACTTTTTCTCCGTCACAAGTCCTCTTTGGACTTGCATTCTTACGGTGATGCTGACTGGGCTGATTGTCCAGATGATAGGTGTTCTACTAGTGGTTATTGTGTTTTCTCCTCCTAATTAATCCGGTTTTAATCGGCTTACAATATTTGTTTCAGCTGCATTGCATTTTCTTATGGTGTAACTTACCATCTTTTTATTTTGACGAAAGATAATTCTTGGATGAAATATTTGGATATTTCTTTTCCTTCTAGTTTTCTGTTCTCCTAATAGCCACTGATGAATGTCTACCTTTGGTAGGACATGTCATATCCCAAAAAACCCACAATAACCAATCTGTCTTTGCAGCCCTCTCTAAAGCATGGGAATTTGCTATTCCCTTCTCCTTTGCTGTCTTAAGACCAAACAAGTTTCTTTTCAAACTTACGAAGCATGAACACTTAGCTAGGATCCAAAAACAAGTCAGTTGGAATGTCAATGGTTCCTTGATTATTCTCCAGCAATGGCATCCACAAGCTACCCTAGGTGAACTCCCTCTCCATAAAGCTTCCTTCTGGATTGAAGTTCATGGACTTCCTCTGATCAATATGACCATCAATATTGCTATATCTATTGGAAAAGGCCTGAGAAACCTTATCAAGGTGGATGAACTCAGTCGAGAAAAGAAAATGTTTAGAAACTTTCTAAGGCTTCTATTGGAAATTGATGTGGGCAACCCTCTGAAGCTTGGCTTTACTTTTCGTAGAGATGGAGGTGAGTCCCTTTGGATTTTCTTGAAGTATGAAAGATTGGATATTTACTGCACTTCATGTGGAAGGATTGGTCATAAGCTTATTAACTGTATTGCTCCCCAGAGGAAAGATTCCCTGATAAGTACTTTGTATACCTCAAAGTTAATATCTTCTCAAACCTGATCCCCACCTCTCCTCTAACTAGAACCAGTCTTGCCATTACTACCTCTAAAACACAACTTTCACCTTCTCAAAACCTTACAAATGAGTTAACCCAGCCGAATGAAGCTAGCTCAATTCCCACTCCCAATGCTCAAACTCACCTAACCCCAACTTGACCCATTCCACTCACCATGCTGGCCATGCAACAGAAAATGTCTCCTCCTTATCCACACACCTCAGAAGACACATCACGTCCTATCCCCTCTTCATTAAATTCCACCTCCTTTATCCCAACTACCGCCACTGGACTTGACAACCCAGCCATGCTACTAACCCCTAATCCCCCCATGCTCAATCAACCTCACATCCAACCCATATCCCAACCTTCTAAATAGGTCTCTTTACAATCCCCTCCTTTCCAAACTGGTCTTTACTCGCTAGTTTCTAATCAAAAAGATCCTGGGCCCTCTCCCCAAGCCCAACCCATGTTATCCATTATCCTTCCCTTTAGTCCAAACAATACCCAAGCTCTCCCCTCCACATCAGCAAATACTCTCAACCCAGCAGCTTTAACTAACCTTTGAAATCCTCTTGCCAAGAAACCTACTAGCAATTCCAAAAAAGCCTTCTCCAATTCCACAAAAATCACACGTTCTTCCCTCTTCCCTCCTCATCATCACAAACCTGTGAAACCTTCCCCTCTAAGCTATGATCCTTCCCTAGTTAAGAAGAAAAGAGCTAGACAGACTGGTGATCTTTTTCCCCATCAGAGAGGTTCAGGTAACTCTCTTCTGGCAGCTTTCACCCCTGAAGAGATGGAAGCACCAATCCTGATGGATGTTACTCCAAAAGCTACTTTGCAACTCCCAACAGGGTCTTTCTTCAAAGCTTCAAGAAAAAGGAAAAAGGTTCTATCTTTTGTCTCTCCTGCTGCTCCTGTTGTGTATGAAAATGTTGAATCTTTTGATTTAGGGGACCATGTGGTGTCCCCCAGCAGCATATGAAGATTTTATCTTGGAACTGTAGAGGGATTTCTCGTCCTGCTACAGTTCGTGGTCTTCGGGTATTGATCAAAGCCAATACCTTGGATGTTCTCTTTCTCTCTGAAACCAAATCTTCTTCTTCTCAAGTCTCCTCTATTCTGCATCATCTTGGTTACTACTTGATGACACATGTTGCTCCTTCTAGTTCTAGTGGTGGTCTTGTTCTCGCCTGGCGGTCAGGTGTGGAACTAGAATGCTTCCTTTCAAATAAAAATAACATCTTTGCTTGGTGTTATTTGGATCCCCCCAACTCTCCTTGGATCCTCTCTTGTATTTATGGCCCCCCTGAAAAGAAAAGAAAAAAAATGGCCTTCTGGGACTCTCTTACTGCTGATGGTGAGGATTTTGTTAGTCCATGGCTTTGTATTGGTGACTTCAACTATGTTCTGGATCAATCTAAAAAACTTGGACGTAGACCTGTTGCTAGCTTCTCTCATTGTCCTTTTAGAAACTTCATTGATCATCATGGTTTGGTTGACCTTGGTTTTGTAGGCAATCCCTTCACTTGGTGTAATAACAAACAAGGTATTGCTACTATAAAGAAAGGTTGGATAGAGGTTTAGCCTCCTTAGATTGGGTTCACCTACACCCTGAATTCTCTCTTATTCACCTTCCTACTTCCATCTCAAATCATAACCCCATTTCTCTTAACACTAACACCTCTTCTTCTTTTCTGCCTAGACCTTTCAAACTTGAAGAATTCTGGAATTTGGGTCCCACTTGTGGTCTGGTCATTGCGGCAGCTTGGAAACATTATGCTTTAGGTTCTCTAGCTCTTTGTCTTGTGAAGAAACTGGATCAAACCAAAGCAGCTCTCAAAAGGTGAAATAACCTTCATTTTGGTAACATTCAGGCTAAAATCAAATCTACTCTAGCTAGAATTGTTCAGGTTTAGCTTTCCCCTCCTAGCTCAAAGTCTTTCTTGCTGGAATCTCTTCTGAAAAAAGATCTTGATGACTTGCTGATTAAGGAAGAATCTCTCTGGAGATCAAAGTCTAGAGAAACTTCACTGTAGTGTAAGGATCTTAACACCAGATTTTTTCACTCCTCTACTCTGATTAAGAGAAGATCAAATGCTGTTAATTTTCTAAAGACTAATGAAAGGGCTTGGATCTCAAATAGATTAAAAATTGGAGGAAATTTTGTGTCTCATTTCTCCAATTTGTTCTCCTCCTCTACCCCTCCCATTGAAGATGATATTCTCAATCTTTTTGCTCCTTCTATCACTACAGATGACAATCTTTTCTTATGTTCCATTCCCCCTGAAGAAGAGGTGGTTCAAGCCCTCTCTAGTAGAGGATCCACCAAAGCTCCTGGGCTTGATGGTTTTACTACCCTTTTTTATAAGAAATAATGGTCTATTGTCAAGAAAGATGTTATTAACTGCTTTTGAAATTTTTTCCAGGATCAGAATCTATTACAAGAGCAAAATCACACCCACATTGCTCTGGTTCCCAAACAGAATGGTTCACATATTGTGCACCAATTTCAGCCAATCAACTTATGCAGCATTGTGTACAAAATCATTACAAAAATTCTGGCCAATAGATTGAAGACTATGCTCCCCAAGATCATATCTCCCCTGCAATCTACTTTTGTTCCCTCTAGAAATATCCAAGACAACACCATTCTGGCGCATGAACTTTTGCACTCTTTCAATAGCAAAAAAGGGAAAGGGGGTTTCATGTTTCTTAATATGGATGTGGAGAAAGCTTTTGACAAAATGGAATGGGAATTCATTTTGTCTATTATGAAGAAACTAGGCTTCCATTCCACTTGGATAAACTGGATCAGATCATGCATCTCCTCCTTTTCTTTCTCCATTCTCATCAATGGAAGCCCTTTTCGTTTGTTTTCCCCAGAGAGAAGTCTTAGACAAGATGATCCCCTCTCTCCTTTCCTGTCTATATTGGGCACTGAAGTTCTTTCTAAACTGTTGTTTAAAGAAGAAGCCCTTGGTAACATTAAAGGGCTGAAAATCTCAAGAAACACTCCTGCCATCCACCATCTCCTTTTTGCTGATGATCTTTTGATCTTTGGCAAAGCTACCCATAAAGAAGCCAATAGTATCCGTTCTTGTCTTGAGAAATATTGCCTCTAGTCTGGCCAATCCATCAACAATGGAAAGTCTTCTATCAGATTCTCAAAGAATACTAATTCTACCACTGCTATGATTCTAGATATTCTCCCATATTCCCCTAACCCTTCAAAATCCATTTACCTTGGCATTCCAATCCTTTTTGGAAACTCTAAGAAAGCAGCTTTTCGAAACATCATTGATAAAGTCATCTCAAAGGTGGATGGTTGGCATGCTAAATCCCTCTCTCAACACTATAAGAAACTGATTCATCAGGGGCGACTTATTAGGGGCGACTTTATAGTCGCCCCTAATACATAACTATTAGGGGCGACTTTTGAAAGTCGCCCCTAATAGTTATGTATTAGCGTCCACATCCAAGTGGACGCTAATAGTCGACCCAAAAGATGAATAATAGCGTCCACTCTAGGGTAGACGCTAATAACTCGACCCTAATATACTCGCGGGAAATATTCAAAAGGCGGGAAAAGATCATTAGCGTCGACTTTTAAAGTCGACGCTAATGCCTAAGTATTAGGGTCGACAAAGTCGACCCTAAAAAGTGTGTGGAGGAATTAAAATAATAATAATAATAATGATTTTATTTACCAATAGCGTCCACTAAAAGTGGACGCTGAAGAGTGATCATTAGGGTCGACTAGAAAGTCGACCCTAATGCCTAAGTATTAAGTCGACCCTAAAGAGTGTGTGGAGGAATCAAAAAAAAAATTAAAAAAAAAAATTTATTTACCAATAGTGTCCACTAAGAGTGGATGCTGAAGAGTGATCATTAAGGTCGACTTGAGAGTCGACCCTAAAGAGTGTGTGCAGGAATTAAAAAAAATTAAAAAAAAAATACATTTAACCACCAATAGCGTCCACTAGAGTGGACGCTGAAGAGTCATCATTAGAGTCGACCCTAATGCCTAAGTATTAGGGTCGACAAAGTCGACCCTAAAGAGCGTGTGGAGGAATTAAAAAAA